>NC_090879.1:34812678-34867678 GCF_036669935.1 Montipora foliosa
TGTGTCTCAAAGAGGTTGCAGAAAACATGTTAAGACAAAACACGGGTGGTTTATTTATTTTGATGAAAAACCCCAACACGTCCCCAATCAAGAAGAAACGAGTCCCAAAAAGGAAGTCCAACCTTCACAGCAAGATCTGTACCTACATTTGATCGCTCAAGTGTAATCGTGCAAGAACTTCTGTCTTGGCTAACATGGAGTGGTAGAGGATGCAAGAGTGACCGACAAGCACAACAAATCGTTAGCAAATGTCTTAAGTTTCTAAAATTCTGTTGCGGGGACGAAGAAGAACTTTCTCTGGACCTTGCCGTTTTATATTTGACATCGCAGGCTGTGTATCCTCCTTGGGTCAGGATTTTCCAGTCGTCTACGTCGAGAGTTTAAGCTTCGTCTATGAAGATGACCTCGGTGTGCTTGCTTATCATTGCCTTGTTAAATACTTTCTTCTTGGTGACTGTTGCGACATTGCTCTGGTGTATCAGCCCGAGAATTGGGTAAAACAGGCTCGTGTTGCCGCTATCTGCTTCTCTGACTAAACATGGTACTCTGTCTTTGTGTTTCTTCTTATTAAAATTAAGAAGCCTCAAGAAATCTTCACAAAACAATGCAATGTCACCTTCCGATAAGCTGTTTTCTAAAACATCTTGAAAATACTTCGGCTGTGGGACTTTTAGAGGGTCGTACTGTGAGAAAGCTCTGGGAGTTAGAAGGCCCACTTTCTAAGCGGGAATTGCATTTTTCAGGAATCGTCTCTCCGAGACAGACCAGCAGTACCCATCGTTCACCTCTATAAGGTTGTAGTCCACTGTGATGGGCCGGATTACTTCACAGTCCGGGTCAGCGAGGAGATCGATCACTTTCTTCATGTCCTTTAGAAGCCTTGCCTTAAATGGCTCATTCGCCGCTAGGCTGTTCACAAAAGCCTTTACGTCGCACTTGAATGCATAAGTGTAAGTGGCACCTTCGCACTTTCTGTAAATGGTGCCTCTGTAATGGGCATACTCCAGCTTCCTCGTTGCTATAAAGATGTCATTTATAAGAACCGTCAGTTTGTCTCCAAGCCGTGGCTCTACATCTTCACTTGGCTTTTCCACAGACGTGCCTTGTGTGGTTCCATCAAAATCAAAACGATCAATAATACGTTTGGCCCCTTGAAGCTTATCCATACCATTAGATCAAACTGACTTGAATGAAGTCTGCATTCCTCTACGTCCATGTCATCTGGATCTTCTAAGAACTTTCGAGCTTCCGTTATGAAGCAGTGTTGGTAGGATGATGTTACCAGATCTTGCATAAACCCATTGCTGTGGTCTTTCAGAACTTTTGAACAGCTCCTTCATGGCGAGTGATTCCTTGCTTGCCCTCTCGACAGGAGATCTTATATATATATATATATATATATATATATAGAAGTTTCAAGGGGCTTCCTGGGCCAACGATCACTTTCTCAATATATATATATATATATATATATATATATATATAAAACTTATATATGACACCTTCTCGTAGACAACGATCAGTCTGATGATCGCCTTGAGCGTGAAACTCGAGTAACTAGTAATACTTTCCTTCTTACATTTGTATATATATATATAGCAACTTCACAGCTCTGGTTTAACCATCGAGCACTTTTATAGCAGATGAAGTCTTCAGTTTTTCCACTGGCAGTTATATATATATATATATATATGTATATATAACCCTTTTTATAACCAGTTCTATGCTCCTCATCGGTTCTCTCAAGGGACACGTATGTATGAGGAATTACATTAACTTTCAAAACGTCCATAAGCGAGACACACCTGACTTGCAATTGCATCAACTCCACATTCCAGTAGCACACGGTGAACCGTTATCGGATTAGCAGGGGCACCATTAGATGTTGCGAGTGCTATCCAGTAGCTTAACGATCTGATGTGAAATCCACGTCTGACTTGATGTACAGGAGACCTGGGTTTCTGAAAAAGGCTCTCTATCGCTTTCAGCACACTTTCTTCATCAGTTTTGCCTTTATTCTTCGTACCTTTCTTCGGTCCTTGTGTACTCATAGCGCTAAAGAAGAAGGCTATGCCTTTTACTCCTGCAAGATTTGAAAAAAAAAAGTTTTTCAAGTAATTGACGTTCGGTAGATAGTTAGCGAGAGTTTCACGAAAAACTAACCTTGCAATGCTTTGTCACAAGCGTCTCTTGTCTTACACACCTCGTTCCATGCCTTTTGCAAACCATCGTCTATATTGCAAACACACTTAGCGCTTACTACGCTGCATTTATCGACAATTATCGGGCTCAAATAACACAAACTTGCTCCCTTAATTTTCTCGCTGTTAAGTTGCCGGCAAGGATAGTTTGCTCTTCGCATCATCTTCAAACTGATTTGGCCTTTTCAGAGTGTTTTGCTTTTATGGGCGGGATACATGCGCAAAGTTTCAATTGAATATTGATGTGGGAACGAGATAACCCCAAGGAACACCTCTTAACACTTCTCCTCGCTCAAATGATATCCAATGGACGTGAAAATGAGTATAAGAAGGCACAACAAGTTGAGATGAATATTTAACCAGGTTATCTATGCCTTATTCGAGCAATCCCAATGAGACTACAATAAGCAGCAAGGTGGGCATAATTGATAAATTTTGAGCGAATGTGAAATGGTCAACCATTCTCATTCCAAAAAATCCGCACAATCCTTAAATCCACAAGCACAGGAAGAGTTTTGTTCATGATATATTCCAACCAACAAAATCCACAACACCTGCATGTGTCAATTGTGTCAATCTGTGTGAAATTTCGTGTCAAGCGATCCCAAAGAGAGTTCAATGGCAAAAAAGGTGGACCATAAACAGCTTGAGCTGCATGCAATTTGAGCAATTTTTGTAACCATAAAAACCGCACAATCCGTAAAATCCATCAACATAGGCAAAGGTTTGTTCATGATATATCTCAACCAACAAAATCCACAGCACCTGAAAGGGAGACTCTGTGGAAATTTCTATACCAAGGATAGGACTGTACGGTTCTCGTGGAATTTACGGAAATTTGAATTCAAAATGAGACTCGACCATAGACTTTGTTTGTAGAGGTGGATGTTACGGTTTTCAAGGAATTTGTGGAAATTGAATTCAATATGAGACCTAGCTAAAGGCTTTCTCGATAAATATGCGATAATACGCTACTTTACTGGTATTAGTGAGAACTTGCAGTATCAGCAAAGCCACGAGGTGTAAACATTAACAAAAAAAACATAACATTCTCCTTCAGGGAATGAAAATGACGGATTTGACAGATTTAGCGAAAATGTCTTTGTTTGATAGTTTTTTATTTTATCATGACACCACCATGTTTGTATTGCAGTCCCTAGCCTGCAAAAGAAACGCTGCGTGTGTTAGTGTTTAATGTTTGCGTACATTGAACTATCTTCTTGCGCGAACATTTTCTTTTGTTGCTGATCAGGTGGGTAAAATTCCCTCTGCTGTTTTCGTATAACTTATCTCCTATGAAAAGCTTCTTTTTTCGAACTACGTCGTTAAAAGAAACAAGTCGGGCCTTTTCATAGCTGTTTCTTTTAAAAGGAACTCCTTTAAATAAAAAAAATCAGAAATTAAAGTGATCTAATTTGCTAAACACAGGAGAATCCATGTTATGGAGTTGCACTGACATGAAACAATTCAAATAACCTAATTGTGGAGAATTTTTTCTTGCGCATTTTGAGCCTTCATAAAATCGGGAACTGAAATTTTGGGAAACGATCATCATCATTAGCATCTCCATCATCATCATTGTCATCGACAGTATCATCAGCAGCATCATCATTGTTATCATTGCCATCATCCGCGTCATCATTGTAATCAACATGGCACTCTACCGTCTTAGAAGTTGATCGTCAGTCATATTGCGATCATTTTGCTGTATATCGTCGTCTCCTCACTGACGCTAAAACGTCTTATCACAATAACAAGCTGAAACCCTTGATCAGAAAGCTATGTTTGAGGAAGTCGACAAGCTGGTTAATGGTAAGAGGCCTCAGATCCTTCCTACAAACATCGACAAACATGTTCTTCCACCTACTCTTGCCAACTATTTCAAGACCAAAGTTGATAAACTTAGGAACTCTTCCTCAACTACTAATTGTGGGCTTTTAACCCATCCTCCTGTATTGGATTGCCCTGAACGATTGACTGAGTTTACTTTGTTTAACTCTGATAAAATTCGTTCTATCATTGTTACCTCTCCTTCTAAATCCTGCACCCTCGATCCTATACCTACTACTTTCCTTAAAGAATGCAGTGATGGTCTGCTCCCAACCATCTTGGAGATCATCAACAGTTCATTAGCGTCTGGATATATTCCTGATATTTTTAAGTCTGCCCTGGTCACACCAATCATCAAGAAGCCTAATCTCGACCCGAACGCCCTTGGTAACTACAGGCCTTTATCTAATCAGGCTCCCATTTGTATCCAAGGTTCTCGAATGCGCCGTTCTCCCTCAACCTCTGTCCAATCTTCACTCGAATTACCTACACCGTGTATACTGCAATCAGCCTATCGCCACTATCACAGCACTGAAACGGCCCTACTCCGGGTACACAACGATCTCCTTAGAGCTGTCGATGATGTTAATGAGGCATTGCTGATACTTCTTGATTTTTCCTTAGCTCTCGATACCATTGATCACTGTCTATTTTTTCAACTTCTGGGGATGTGGTTTGGTTTTTTTCTGGAACTGTGATCATGTGGTGTGAATCGTTCCTTTAAAATCGCACCCAGCGTATTAGCATTGGTGGCAAGCTATCAGAACCATGTCCTCTAGACTCTGTGCCAGACCATGATGTACGCAGACGACACTCAACTTTATATCATTATTGACAAGCAACAGCATGAGACAGGAACCTTTGGTCTTGAGGCTTGTGTAAAGGACATAAAGTCATGGTGTGTTAGCAACAAGATAGTCTTGAACGATGGAAAGGCTGAAATTCTGCACAGTCTATTTCTCCCAAACCTGAGATTGTCATGAAAGGTTTAACTGTCAAGCCTAAACATGAGGCCCATGGCAGAAATGCTATGAGGGCATGTAGCACAATATTTCCGCACATCGTGCGATAAACCTGGCCAAAAAAAATGCGCGGCAATGCGATCTAGGGTTTTTTCTTTACCCATGTGACCACACAAAGGGACCGTGTGACCAACCCTAAGGATCTCATTCCTGTGCAATTCTAGTACGACTATTCTGTCAACATACCTCGTTCCATGGTGTTCGGCTTCGAGGAATTTGCGATGCTTCAAAATTCCATTTTGAATGAAGTAGCTGTCAATTTCCTGTGGAGCCTTTTCAGACGCTTCTCTACGTACCTTGTCAAGTGTTACATCCGACATCTGATCTTCGGTCAATTGATTTCTATTTCTGTCAAGAACGTTAATGATGAGTTCATTCTTACCCATGGCCACTACCATGTGATTTTTCAAGCTCTTTTTTTCATTTTCTTCCAACTCCTTGTCTCCAAAAAGTATCCGCAAGTCACCCTGCTCTAATCCGTTTTCCTTAAGTGGCTTCTTTGATAGACTTTTAGCAACCAGTGAGTTTTTCCGATCAATTAACGCGTCCGCTCTCTCAGTTTTGGGCATCTTTTAGCGTCTTCTGACGTCGTGTCAATACAAAGGCCGCGTTACTGTTAGAATTATGACCCGAAACATTTTTTCCCCACTGCTCAAGAACATTTTCCCGGGACAGTGTTTGCCAAAAGGATGATCTTCCAAGGAGACAGCCAACGGGTAGTTTATCCAACACTCCTAACAGTTCAGCATGCTTTCCCTGTCCACTTTCAATTTTAACCCAGGCGGCCAAGAGGACTATGAGACGCTCAACTGTTGCGGTTAACACCGATAATTTTTCTCCCGTTAAAAAAACCGTTTTTCAGAAATCTTTCATGTACCAGAGTTCTCGTGCAACCCGAATCAGCAACCATTTCCCCTGGTTTGCCCTCTATCTTACTACGAGTATTGCATGGTGGAAATTGCAGGTGTTCCCATATTAAGGGAGTCATGCACAAGAAGTATCCTTGTGCAGGTCTGTTACTTCCCTTACCAAAATTACAAAAGCATATGGCCTGGCTTCACACATTTATAACACGTAATAACAGATCTGGTACTCATTCTAACAGGGATGGGTACAGGCTTTGGTTGTTCCCTTAATCCTTGTTCTTGTCTCTGCTTTGGTGAGGGTAGCTCTTTTTTAGGATATGACTGCTTTTGATGAATAAATCCCTGACTCTTATTAAAAGAGGCATACTTACCTTCCACAAGAGGGCCTTTTCTGGACTGCACATGCATATTAGCAAGATTCCCAATTTCTTCTGCTTTTTTGGGGTTCCTGTTATTTTAACCATGCTCTAAGCTCTGGGCTTTGTAAGAACATTTTTGAAAGCCCTTTCGGTTCCCCAACCCGATCATCCTTTTAAATAATGAACCGTTCCTAACTTGACTAACGAAAATGCTAAAAAATGGTGTTCAGTGCGCACATGTGGGCAACAGCTGACCGTGTCCTTTTTAACTGTAACACTTGCAACTAAAGATGATCGAAGATCGGTCGAAACATAAATAAATAACGTTGAAATAAATAATGTCTTCTGTTTCACAGTAATATCATGTGAGGGAATGTTGAAAAGAAACAGTAACGCAACTGACGGAATATTTGCGATATCGACGGGTTCCTCTACATTTCAGGTAAGCGACATCTAACGAGTTATCAAATTTTTATCACAAAGTATAAAGCCTGGAATCAGATTGAACCGCGATACATATTTCCTTTTCATAATCCGTTGGAATAAACCTGGAACCCATGATAGGTTTGGTAGTACAAAATTAATGCTGTACTAGGGTAAAATTGGTAATTACTGGGTTAAAACAGGTTAACTTCCACCAGGGTAGCAAACACTCCAGCTTGTTATAATTACTAAAAATCTCGAACAAGCTTTATTTCGAACCGGTCAGTGTAAAACGCAGACTGCAGACTGCAGACCGGGGGTAAAATGCAGACTGAGGTTATAATTTAATTGTTGAAAAAGCCCAAACACATTAGAAATGCTAACAGTTAAGCCTAAATATTGTTTTAGGCCTAATTAGGCCTCAGGTTAGCACTTCTAAAGGGTTTAGGCTTTTTCATGCAACAGTTACGTTATGACCTCAGTCTGTTGGGGACAATTTGCATAGAGATTTTTTGACGCGTAGTTTGTAGAACACAACGCTTTACTGATGGCCGATTCCACCATTTGTGACATTTGTGTTGTTTCGGATCATTTTACGTCATCTACGCCTACGGTAAAAACTGAACAACAAAAAACCTAAATTAAAAACTTGAAACTTACCTGAAACTTACATATTCTGTGCGTTAAAACGGCAAGGAAGGTGCAAAACTTCAACAAAACAGCGTAACATTCACGGTCCCTGACACGAAACTGCTTAGACATAAACCATGTGCAACCGTAACACGTGACCTAATCAATATCAATTCGCAATTCGTTCACTCGGCCGCTAGTCGGCCCAAACAAGTCTGCATTTTACCCCTGGTCTTCAGTCTGCAGCCTGCAGCCTGCGTTTAACACTAACCGATTTCCAACTGTTAACTGCCTTGGTGGCGAGACAAAGGACTGCAAACGGAATATACAAAATTGTTAAATGCTTGGCTGCACTGAAACGCGTACACAAAAAAACTTCTGGGGGAGAAAACATTAGGGTTAACTGCTGTAAACGAAACGAAATTGAAACAAGAATGAATACATTAACCTTAACTACTGGTACAGCTGAAATGAAAAGAATAAATTATACCATACTTCTTCGCTAATACAATGGAAGCACATTCTGCACAAACGACGAACTAATGAGGACACTGTTCCAGCCCAAAAATGAAGTACAACGAAGCTTGCCAACGAGCGCTGAGTTCTCTGAAAACAGGCGTTCAATTAATTCTTTACAATTAGGTTTCGCCTTAGTTAATGTTACGAAATGGGGATGTCGTTAAGGCAGACTGGAATATAAACTGCAGGTTGCAGGTGAGAGTTGCAGGCCATTGTTTCACGACAGCTGAAATATCCCAAACCTTTACTAATGTTAACATCATCAGTTAGGCCTAAGAAATAATATTTAAGCCTAAGATTAGCATTTTTGTAAAGGTTTGGGCTGTTTTTGTTAGGTGCAACCTGCACTTTACATGTACACCCTCCGTTTCATGTAAGCGACGTCTGAAAAGTTATCAATTTTTTTTTTAAATCACAAAATATAAAGCCAGGAGTCAGATTGAACCACGATCTAACCCAGGATAAGTTTGGTAGTACAAACTTTTTAATGCTGTAATAAGGCAAAATTGGCAATTACTTGGTCAAAACAGTGCAACTTCCACCAGGGTAGCAAACACTCCAGCGTGTTTATACTGAATTACTCATTTTCATTCCCAGAGCTGCGATCCTTTTGGCCAACGTCTCAGATTCATCCGTACTAACAACCTCGAACACGCTTACACGCTTTATTTGGAGCTGTTAACTGCCTTGGTAGCGAGACAAAGGACTCGGCATTGCCAAAAGATTTATACAAATTTGTTTTAAGAAGGGCTGCACTGAAAAGCGTACATAAAAAAATTGCTCAGGCCGAAGACATTTGGGTTAACTGCTGTAAACGAAACGAAATTGAAATAAGAATGACTATATTAACCTTAAATACTGGCAGAGCTGAAACGAAACGAATAAATTATATCAAATTACGTGAATAATACAATGGAAGTACATTCTGCACATACGACGAACTACTGTTCCATCACAAAACTGAAGTACAACGAAGCTTGCCAACGAGCGTTGAGCTCTCTGAAAACAGGCGTCAAGTTAGTTCTTTGCAATTAGGTTTCACTTAGCTGAAAATAGGTTTCAACTTGACAGCCTACTTTACCTACAATACAAAGATAACTGTAAATACATAGATTTGTGTGGAAACCACGCTAAAAATATCAGTAAAAATGACTGTTATTTCCATAGCGTGCTCGGTTTAATTTTTTGACGGAAAAGGCCCTTATAATTAGTAAACTGTGTTTTCTTTCTTAGAAGCGTATTGTTACATAACAGATTGGCAAGTTGCCTCTTTTAATATCTCTTTCTTAGTTGTATTGTGACATGACAACTTCTGGCCAAACTTGGACTCTCACTGCTCGATTTTCGAACAACGACTCCAAAAACTGGATGATTGATAGTGGAAAATGGTGGTATGACAAGAATGTTGAGTTTGGAGAAACAGCTAATCCATCTAGCAACACTAATATGATATCGCAAGCGTTTTGGTTGGTAAGCGGTCAGGAGTTCAAGATCACACGCAGTGATGACCCTCAACATACCGCTCTGTTGCAGACCACAGGTGACTGTCTGGGTGGACAGACATTCCGGACGAAAATAACCAGTTATGGTGACTTCAGAAATGGTAGAGTGTGGGCATCCGATCGTTGCTTGGGAAATTGCAGAATTCAATATGGCGGTCAGTATGACACAACGGATGGTTTCGAACAAGCTTCATGCAATGGTAATATTCAAAATGCGACTCAAATCGGCTTCTGGTGCGACTGGAGCGGTGATGGAGCTGTGCTGATGATTGGTGGAGGGGGCGCGACTTGCAATCGAGCAGATCACGGAATTGGAATAACAGAGGCTAATCAAGCTTCCTTCGTTGCAACCCCCCCTGAACACGACTTTGGCAACAGAGCTGAAGGCACTCGAGCTCCGGCGAAGAGCTACTCTTTGAATCTCTGGTTACATTAGGTATCCAACATAAAGATCATGTTAAAACATCTGTGACCTACATTTTTTGTTTAATAGATCTCTTTGCAGCTACGGTAGATAAGTAGTCGCGCCTCGTTAAAAGTGTTACATATTTTCGCCTGCGAGCCGTCGAGAGGAGGCGATGCGAATGAAAAAATAATAAAAGAAGTTAGGCCAGGGGCAGTTTAACGTTTTCTTGTCATAACTTTAGAAATTATTTCTTGGAAGAGGATTAGGCAAATTGCTAAAAGATTATTAAGTTACGATTTAAGAGTGGTTATTCAATCCGCTGCCTAACCTCAACAAGCCCTTACACTGCGATGTGATGAACCAATCAGAATCCCGGTCAATTTCATATGAGTATCTGGAAGCGTGAAAGTTTGCGCGCGTGCACTTGGTAAGTGGTTTTGTCTCTCATTGGAAAAGTGGCGGGAAATTTTGTAGCTAACATAGATGTCGCGAACTGTATTTTAAAAGTAAAACAATAACTGTTCAATTTAATGTTGGTCACGCAAAGATATTAATGACTGGTACCCTTGCTGCCAGCCCTTAGTGATATGTATCATATTGGTAAATAGATGGGAAAAACTACAGCTGTGAGTTGTCATGAAACTGTTGGGTGCTTGGAAAAGCAAATTTTAACCAAACTTCGATAATAACAAGAGGAGATTAGGTAAGCGAAAGGATACCCATGCCCCATCATAGTTTTTAAAATCTATTTTTAGTTTCTCAAAGCTATTTTAATTTCTGAAGGGGTAGTTTCTAAAGAAACTGTGATGCTGCGTCGGTGGGGAAGTAGTATGCAAAAATTTGGTTTTATCAACGGAGTTGATAATGTAAATTGGCCACCGTACAGAGATTCTAATTTCTTTTTCCCAATGCCACGCATATTTCATATTCCATTACAACATTACAGCTGGCCAATCAGGTGCCTTTAAAAATAGCTATGTAGCTAAAATTAGATTTTAGGAAGACGCCCATGCATGGGGAATCCGTTCTCTTACCTCATACTCTCGTTTTGTCGAGGTGACAGACGAAGAAATTAATCGTTTTAAAGAAAACGCATGTTTTTAAAATAATCACCTACGTTATTATGCTAAGACAATTATTCACATCGCCTTTAGCGAATAATTGATAAATGTTCACTCTCCGATATTCAAGAATTCGGTTGTAACAACAGTATGAAACTGAATCCATGCAAATGTAAAGAGAAGTTTCTTGGCCTTCTAAAGTATGATAGTTGTCAGTGGAAGCCTCTTGCCGTGGGTGGTACTTTTTTTTAAAACTGCCAAGTGGTTCAAGCTACTCGGTGTGTTTATGTCCAATGGCTTGACATGGGGTGCCCACTGGGACTACATCACTGAGAAAGCTAACAGGCGTCTCTGTAACGTGAGACAACTTAAAAAGTGCGGCGTCAAGCCTGCCGACTTAACAATGGCTTACTGCTTCCTGATCGGATCAGTCTTGGAGTTTTTTCGTCCGTTTTTTTTTTTTCTTTTTTCTTTTCAAACCTCCGCCTACCTATCGAATGATCTCGAGAGCATCCAGAGGCACGCCCTTCTATTGTGTAGCCTTACACGTTTTACGCTGACCCTGTTTCAGGTTAAGGTTATTTTTGTGAATTCGGTACTGGTTGTAATATCACTGTAACAGCTTTTATAGATGAAGGTTTTCTCTTATCATTATTTTAGTGTGAACAAGACAGGATGAGGCTCCTCTCTTACTATAAAACAGGTGTCTAGATCTGGGAAAAGGCGTTTGCCGGTATTCCAAACAACTTAGTTTTTGGTTGAGAATGGGTAAATTGGTTTCATGCACTTAAGACAAGTGGTTCCTTTGGTTACGGTGGCGAGCAAAGATTCCTCATGTGTAGATTGAATTAATTAATTGTCAACACCACAAGTTATTGTAACTAACAGTACAGTTGGTATAATTGTTCTGTCTGCTTCTCAGTAGTAAATTAAATCAGTAGTGTAGCAGTTATTGTAACGTGCTATTGTTTGGTATAGAAATTTAGAAGAAGGATAATGCTAATGTCTGAGTGGCCGTATTTGGATTGCTAATTGTTACACTGACCGGATATGAATCTGACACAAGCTTGACTGGTTTGTGCCAAACGACATAACTAAAACTGCTGTAGATGTACTAGAGAGTAAGCTTTTGCATACTGTAGTACAGTCCTGGAATAAAGAAGAGTTAACCGAAGGAATGTTGGTGTCAAATATTATTTTCTAGAACTGTTCACCCGAGAAGTTCCTCTAATATAACAAAGGGCCGAGAAATATATGTCAAATCCAACACAACTTGCTACAAAAATCAAGCTGGCGAGAAGGAATATCAGATGGCTATTTTCAAAGCGTTGAGAATTTGATTTTCGGGAAAAGCTAATACCAAGAGTTCATCACTCAAGAGTGAGATTTTCGAATCCCAAATTGGTATCAGGTCTGTCCCCATCAGCGTCGAAAAAGTGTCACTCTATTTTTAAACCACGTTTTGCGGGAAAATAAACAATAGACTAACCTGCGAGCCCAACATTGTCTTTTCCCCCAACCCCAGTCCCTTGTTTAATTTCCCGCAAGTTTGTTTAAAAATAACTGCAGTACACACTGCCACATCGAAGACAAGTCCTGAAAAAGCCTCACACACAGATACGCGCATACCCAATGGGCAAGTCCATCTATTTTTTTTTTAGAAGGAAAGGTTACGTTTATACAAACGTTGGCCGTGTAGCACTTATATTTTAAACAGAGTTAACTGAAAACGTAACCTTTCCTTGTACTTGTACATGCTCATTGCCGTGACATTAACATCTTCAGTTCCCACGGCCTGCCCCCGTCTGACCTTGTAGCTCAGTCGGTAGAGCGGCGGAGATCAAACCCGAAGGTCGTGGGTTCAATTCCCACCCTGGTCAGAGTTTTTCTCTGTCCTTGTGTGGGCCCATTTCCATCAGTAGGCCTAACGCTCACATGTTTCATATGGGATAGAAATCTAGCACTTCATGTTACACTACACTCTATTCAGTTAACTCTATCTTTTTAGAGCTGGTGAGTATATTTCTGAGTGGATACGCGGATTCGCAGTGGGCAAGCCCCTCTCTTTCTTTAGGGCTGGTAAGTATGTCTCTGAGTGGATATGCATTGGTTCAGACCACGAGCAACTGCAGTGCTTTCTTCTTTACTCAATCTCGTGAAAAGTGTAGTTAACAGAACCGTAAAATGAAAGCTAAAATTTTACAATAGTGCTTAGGCCTAATCACTGAAACGAGCGCTTAGGTTTAATCAGTAAACGAAGGCTTTTTTCTTCACACGATCTCGTGAAACGTGTAGGTAACCGAACCGTAAAATGACCGGTTATTCACCAAAAGGGGCCCTACAGTGCATATAAGCATCGGTTTCTCACCGTAGTTTTGGAATCCGGAGAATCCGGATCTTTGCTTGATAGCAAATATGGCAGACTTTGCACTATAAGAAACGAAATTTATAAGAATTTTCGGAAATTTTAGAGAGTTTTTGGAGAATTTTAGACATTTCTTCGGGAATTATGCAGCTAAGCCTACACAAAACGTTGTAGTCATCATGGAAAAAAGTGTGTAGTAATTAAATAATCAACAATTTCCATGATTGCTGGCTGTGCCTGTCAAGGTATTGGACAAGTTGCCCGTAAATAATTTGCTCCAGAGCCCGCTTACTGAAGGGCCGAGAGAGTTGCCATTGACCGGCAATTGCTAGGGTCTTTTTTTTCTGTAGAGAAAACATAGGCTCCAGTGCATGCTAGGAGTGGAAAAGTTGAACTGTAGTTCTTATAAACGCCCACTATGGGAAAAGACTTGGTTAGAAACTGGTTCAATAAAACGACTGGGTAGTTAAAAAATAAGGTCTTTTGTCCTGGATTAATTAAAACTTACCTCAGTTCAATGGCTCTGAATGCATCAAAATTAAAGCGAGAAACGTCTGCTCAGGTTGGCCGCTGCAGGCGGTTTGTCATCGATTAAAGCTTTTTCATGATATGCAAGTGTATGAGAGCCAACTGTCGGCACTTGGCATCCTTTAAGAGCAGAATCAGAACACATGAGTCCTTCTCATTTCATCTCTTTCTGAATATTGTGAGCTTCAAACCTGATAAAAAAGTTTTATTTGTTATTCTCTGTTTACCACGGCTTGCATGCGTTTTTCAGAAATTCGCCAAAGAAGATGAAATGTTACCCGAACGTCCTTCTTCTCGTGTTCTTGTCTTTACTTGTTTATCTTCGCAGAGGTAAAATCCTTTTTCTTCATCATTTCCAAAGAATATAAATGAAGAAATTCGAGCTAATGTGGCAATATTATTTTTGGTATTTTCAGAGACAAGGGGAAACAAAGGCATCAGACGTGGCGGACCCAGTGGTATTGATCACGTAAACTTCAAGGAAGAGAAATTCTCCTACTTAAACGTCACCGCTCTCAGTAAAATTGTTGTGAAACAAAGCTCCCTGTGTGCCTTCACCTGTTTGGAAACCCTGTCATGCTTTTCATTCAACGTGGCTGCTTTCTTCGATAATGGAAAACTCTTATGTGAACTTCTCGCCTCAGAGAAGTACAACAATCGCGATAAATTCATTCCCAGCGACTCTTTTCATCACTTTAGCATTGCGATAAGTTCACATGTCTTACAAAAAAAAATAGTTGCATTTCCAAAAGTGCCTCCCACCAATGTGGCCTGTACTGGGTTCGATTCCCAGACTCGGCGTCATTTGTTGGTTCTCTTCTCTGCTCCGAAGGGTTTTTCTCCAGGAACTCCGGATCTCCTCACAAACCAATGATTGATTTGACTTGCGTAAATTTGTTAATTTCAGTGTACAGTGTTCACATTTAGCGCTCCAGCACTAGAAGACTAGACACTTAATAAAGTTCCTTTCTTTTCTTTTTTCTATTTTTTTATTTTTTTTATTTTTAATCCTACGGGAAGCCTGCGCTATTCGTTAAATGCAACTGAAGGGTTAAATTAATGCCCAAAATAGATGTATCTTTTTCCTGGCCTCGGTTGTTCAAAAGGTGGATAGCGCTATCCACCAGATAAATCATCATCCAGCGGCTAAACTCTAGTCAAACCAATTGAGTTATCTAGTGGATAGTGATTTTTCCAGTGGATAGCACTATCCACCCATCAAACAACTAGGGCTTGGAGTCTTAGAATGAACGTTTTCTAAATTACATATTTCCAGTCGTTTGTGTTATCTTGATAAAGAGACTTTCTTGGTGAACCCGAGCCAAGGCTTTTCGTCGATCCACTAATTGTAGAAAGAATTTTAATTAATTCGAAGTGCAGTGTTTTATTGGTTCCTCTCTATTCTGATGAAATTTCCTGAGGTGCACACGAAAAAGTAAATTTGTCGCTCTCGAGTGTTCGAGCTGTCGAAAAAGACACCATGATAATTTCTAATTGACAAGTGCAGTATTATTTTAGTAATTATTAACGCCTCTGCAATTTTTGAAAGAGATGGTTTATTAATTATCGATGAAGATGGTTTACAATATCAATGAATATTAAGGCCCACGCGAGGATCCACATATCGTGTTTTTCGCCGTCGATTCTATGCAGCCGATTGACACCTGCCCTGAACCTAAACAGCTCGCAAATCACGCAAATTAACGCACAGAAAAAGCTGGCAATCTTGCTCAAGCGAAGGGTATGAGTAAGTGTCAGGCATTGGCGACTTTCGGCCAAACTAGTAAGAAACAGAAATAAATGCTCATGTAATCTATTATTGCAGTCACCATGCAGCAGTTGGCCTTGTAATAACAACGGAACCTGTATTACTCAGCACGAAGATGACAGCTATAATTGTGTCGGCAGGGAAGGTTTCACCGGAAAAAACTGCGAAAACTGTAAGAATCCTGTAAAACCACTTCCTTCAGGAATGTTTCGTGTTTCAGATTGAGGGACTTGTACTTGCCACTCATGAAAAGGCGCATAAGGACCTGGGGCCCGTTTCTCGAAAGTCCCGAAACTTTACGGGCCATTTTCGATTGAGGTGTCACAATTCCCTTTGTATCTCAAGAACGGAGAGGATTTAATTCGTAAAACTTCATAGTCATTTTGATTTTTGTTGCTTTGAGAACATGTTAAAGGATCGGCTTTCCAAAATGAAACAAGCGGTTGGTAGTTTCGCAAATAGCTTTTCGGGGCTAAAAAGTTTTCGGGACTTTCGAGAAACGAGCCCCTGGTCCCGGGTTACTCAAAGCATGATTAGTGCTAACCAGCGTTAAATACCAAGGAAAGCTTTAGGTTTCGATACCTCTTAACCAACGGTTAGCGATAACCAGGCTTCGAGCACTGAACCAGCCCCATGGCATCAATCGTGTTCGAGTCTGAATACAACTGCCAACCAGTTTTGCTTTAACTGCCGCCTTGGTAGAAGCCCTTGGCATAAAACAAAATTATTTGATGATGATTTACAAACGTCCATTGTTACCACATACCACACAAGTGAATAGTGATATCCGCGCATTCTGATTGGCTAGCTCGAATGTAAAGATCAAGTAGAAACGTGCGATGTATCGAATTTTCGCGTGAAATTTAACGTGAAATTCACGAGTCAAGTGGTGAGTTTTCCTATACTATTCAACTCTGAGCAAACGGAGAAAAGAATGTCGTCCCGTTTCGCTTCGTTCAGTTATGATTACCCAAGACCAAATTTCATCTATAAATTCATTTGACTCATTTGATTGTAGAAGTGATCCTCGGAGTTAACTGGACAATTTAAGCAAAATTGTCTCTTATAGATACCTGGAAAATCCAGACGGCTTCAATGGCCGATTCGAACCCATGACCACTGGATATTACACATTGGACAGTTAAGATTTTGTGGCTTTCTCCTGCGTGCACTTTTCTCTAAGCAACTTTAAATAATCTCGGGATATATTTTTTCTTTTAAACTTCTCGTCAGATACCTGCCCAACCGGGTTTGTGAAGCATGGAAAATTGTGTTATTACATAAACAACACAGTCGCCGTAAATCAGAACGACGCTCGAACGAATTGCCAGAATATGGAAGCAGACCTTGCTGTGATTAAGTCACCGGATGAAAACGACTTCATTTACCAGTTGGTTGAGAAGGCCAACTCTTCACTAAAGGGCACCTGGATTGGGCTGCACAGGAAAGCTGATACGGAGTTCTATTGGCTTGATGACACCCCATTAAGAGAAAGTTATGAGAAGTGGACTGGTAATGAACCAAATAACGCTAGGGGAGACGAGGACTGTGTTTGGATGATAAATATCGAACCGGGATCATGGAATGACCAGACTTGCTCTTTTGTGGCAATGCTTCTTTGCCAGAAGTCCATTTGAGTCTTATGGTCATGGTGTATGAGGCCACGTAACAAACACAGCCATAACTCAAAAGGGACTTTGCCGAATTTTGGATCATGTAGATGTTTATGTATAGGATGTATATGTTTATGTATAGGTATTATGTTTTAGGTAGGGGACTTTGAGGTTCAAAAACAAGTCTGTTAGCATATGCGGCCAGGAACGCAAGAAGACACCATGGAATATTTGATATCAGGAAAATTAAGCAAAACTAATTCCTGATAACCTCTTATAATACAAATCCCATTCGCACCAAGGACTCAGCTTAACTCCCATTCAATGTAACAAAATCCCAGTTCCCAAATTTCATTTTTCCACCGGAAAATCAGGCCAATCCCAGCTCCCCTTGATGGCCCTCTTGAGAAACCGATATCGTACTCATCGATTCGTGATTCGTCCGATATCGGTTTTTCGCGTGAATTTAACTTGAAATGCCCTCGTCAGGTAGTCAATTTTTCTCTAACATAGCAGAGGTGTAAAGGCTGCTTATATTTACATGACATAAAAATGTTAAAGATGTGAAAATCAAGAAATAACTAATTAGATACGAGAGACATAATCTTAAATTAAAACTGCAGTGTAAGGACAATAAGAGACAGCTTATTTATATAAGGTCGTTAATTCAGATCGTTAATACTGAGAGCATTTAAAAAATGAAGCCGTCAAACGTAATTGGTGCATGCTGCTCTTTTTAAGAACGCTAATCTCAAATTCATAATGAGATCAGTGCGAACCAGGCCATGTTTTTCGCGGAGGTGCTTGCCAACGGAAGAAGAAGACGTTTGTGTTCCTCGTCATACCGATGTAGGTGAGATAAACTAAGAATAAAGCCAGGATCTGAGCTAGGACTCGAGCCAGGATCCGAGCTAGGATCCGAGCCAGGATTCGAGACCTAACCGAAACCTAACCTAACCTAACCGAGACCTACCCTAACCCTAACTAGACTAGAACCAACGCAAATAGACCTAACCTAACCGATTCGAGACCTAACCTAACCGAGAGATTAGAGAATAAATAGCGCAGAAAGCTTAAGCCTTAAGCTGGGCAGACCCCAGCCAATTAGGTGCTGTCCCGCCGTGGCTTGCATGCTCCATTGGGTGCGTGGAGATAGAGATCCATCTCGAAAAGTAGGCCATAAAACCCTGCACCAGGCACAAGTATACCTATAGCAAAGAAGACTCCAGCTCTTCGTTTCGCAAGCTGGAACGTTAGGACTATGTGTCCAGGCACCACCAGAAGCTAAACCAGAGAGTCTGGAACAACGCCTACCTCACAGTAGAGACCAAACTTCGCGTCTACCAGGCTTGCGTGCTTAGTACACTCCTTTAGAGCAGTGAGTCGTGGTCAGCCTATGCAAGACACGTCAAGAAACTTAACAGCTTCCACCTCAAGTGCCTGCGCCGTATTCTACACATTACTGACCTGGCAGGAGAAAGTCATCAACTCTGAAGTCCTGGAGCGAGCCGGCACAAACAGCATGTTTGCCCTTCTTAGTGAGAGGCGTCTGCGCTGGCTCGGCCACGTCAGGCATATGGAAGCGGGCCGCATCCCTAAGGACCTCCTCTACGGCGAACTGGCAGAAGGTTCCCGTCCGATCTTTAGAAACTACCCCCTTTATTCCCTTTTTTGGCTCATTCATGGAGCGGATGAGGCATTAACTTGATAGAACAGATGTAGACGGAAGTTACAGGTTGCGAACTTCACCATTTTCATTCCCTTCAGTATTTCCAAACTCGCGTTTGGTGATTAGAACCCCGACTCTTTTCTAGCAGTTTGAGCGCGCGCTAGACTACTGGGCCACGAAATTCCGTACATATGTTGTACGCAAAAATTTACTTTGAAATACTTCCCGCCCACGAGGATTGACAAAGTAACCTCACACCTGAAAGTATTTAATAAAGTGGACAGATAATTTTCCTTTGAGAACGGCAAGCTTTAAAGGTAAGAAGAATTTTCTTTCTTATTCTAGATCTTGCTTCGTCCTTGAGTGTTCCGCTGTGAACAATTGCGTAACGAATACGCCAATCTACCTTCGAACCAGAGTTAACTGAATAGAGTGTAATGTGAAGTGCTAGATTTCAGTCCCATATGAACCACGTGAGCGTTAGCCCTACAGATGGAAATGGGCCCACACAAGGACAGAGAAAAACTCTGACCTGGTCAACGCCATTGCTCTCAATATATAAAGAAAAAAAACGTGAAAACGACATTAGGAAAAAGCCTTTAACAACCAAACACAAAAAGAAATCAAGTAAAAAATAGAACTGAAGGATCAATGTCTTCGTTACTAGGATTTTGCGTTGGTCCCTCATCCAAATACTAATCCCACTCGGAGGGCTTAACTTCAGACTCTCTTTCCGAGGGTCTTTCAATCGAACCAATGTGTTCAATCGGCCATTATACAGCTTTTTAAGTCAATACCCGCCATTAAAAAGCACTTTTTGTTGATTCCAACGCCATTCCTCTCAAAATAGGAATCAAAAAGTGAAAAGAACGTTAGGAAAAAGCCTTAAACAACCAAATACAAAAGAAATCAAGTAAGAAAAAAAAGATTAATGTCTCCGTCACTGGAATTTTGCCTTGGTCTCCCATAAAATAGTAACTCCACTAGGACGGGTTCAACTTTAGTGGAAATTTCAGACTCTCGTTCCCTGGGTCTTTCATGTCCCCACGCTCCCGGGAGATGAAAGATGTCATAAAGTTATACGTTATCGGTTATGTAAATGACAACAAAATAAATCGTGAAGGAAAAAAATAATAGAAGTGGCAATCAGGTCCACAACGCTCACGTGCTTTGTGATTCAACAATCGCTCAGCAGCACCACTGTTTGGGGATTCCATTGCCTTTCCTCCCAGTACAAGATTAAAAACTTGAAAAGAATATTAGAAAAAAAGCCTGAATTAGCCAAGCACAAAAGAGAAATTAAATAAAAGAAAGATGCATTATTCTAATTCGGTTTATACAAATTAACCAATTTCCAGTCAGTATTTCAAAGAAATCTCACCTTTTTATCCCGACCGTGAGTTCTCGAAAAGAAGCCTTGCATACGGCTGGCGCGCCTGAAATTTGAATTGACCAATCAGGATTCAGCAGGCGGGAAAAACTTAATTGTCCTGCCTTCAATGAAAGTTAACAGGAACAGCATTGAAATAAGGCCATTTATCTCACTGGAGATGTCATTAAATATTCAGGAAAGGTGAAGTCTGCTATGAACCTAAAAGGTCCATCAGGCCGGCGCTTATCTCCGGTTTCTGAAAAGGTATTTGTAATTTTAAAAACCACATCAGACTGTAAAAAGTGAAAAATCTGAAACATTTTGTGTCTCCAAGCTTGCAATTTGGCGTCAAAAGATGGGTCACCGGCTTCCGGCATGGCAACTCGCTCGTATTTCGTAAAGTGTCTCCAGGTAGGGTTCTAGTTGTTCCTCATCAAATTAAACCCGGAATTCTCAACTTAAATATTAGAAGAGGCCAAGTCAACTTTACCGTTTCCTTTATTTTTGTTATCTTTGAAGAAAAAGGCTATTATCGTGTCGTTTTGGTAGGACAGCTAAGTTTTGACTGCCGCTCGTACTGAGGGCGCAGCCGCGTATGCAAGGAAAGTAAATTCTGATCGTATTGCTGTGCTCAGCCTGCTTGTTTCCATTTACAAAGTTAATAGCATTAAAACTAATACCTACTAGTTAAAATTACTGACTCATCTTTCTGGTAAACTTTCGCCATTTTCCGAATTTACCGGTGGTTCCGATTGACGAAACAACATTGTACATCCCACGGAAACGCCCTTGCAGGCGTCTTGTTTCCAAAAAAGCCGAGGGACAAGCTTTGCTGTCAGCGGTATCTACCATAGTGAAGAAAATCAATATGGCGGAACATGTGAAACATTGACGGGACATTTATTGTTTCTGTTAAATTTGCCAAAATGAGGCTACTAAAACCAAGCTGGGTTTCACACGAAGGTAAACTATTTTCATTGTCACTGCCTAAATTGAGATTTCTTGTATATTCCATAGTCAGCAAAAATCAGCTGTTTAGTTCTAGTACGTTGCAAATCACGTTTACTAGCTAAACTCCCGCGTGGGACTTCCAAGTATAAACAATTTCTGCAGTCCATGTACCTCAAAGCGAAAGTTTCAACTTTTACTTCCCTTTCTAAATGACCCCAGTTTTGTGCTGACCTGCACAGTCAGCTGCGTTCTGGCCTCAGGGACCGCGGAGACGATTTTATAGTGGAAGGGCAATAAAATCTGACGACCAAAACAAATTATTAGCAGGAAAGATCATTGTTCCTCCATTTATTGTGTATTTCCATGTCATCTGGAGCCCAGATGACATTCAGAATCACCTGGGTTTTAAAGAACAAGCATCACACCAAGATCAGTCAAATTAGCTAGAACTTGATCACTGCAAAACAGACTCTAGTCAAATTAATGGAGTCCAAGTGCTGAAACTGGTAGACCTAAAAACCATTATTTTCATCAGGTGTTTCCATGTCATCTAGAGCCCTTGAAAAGCTGCTTTAGTGAAAAGATTGTTAAATCTATAATTTATATGGCTACTAACTTCTTCCTCCCCACCACTCTGACTAGAGCCTTCACTTCTATGTTGGGCAAAGTTCGGCTTTTAAAATTAAATTGCTTCCTTGAAGAGAATATTTGGACCACTGTGTTACAGTATTTCTCTAATTCCAACTCGTAAATTAAAATACATACTTCAGGTTGTAGCCTTATTTTGAACAACCTTGCCTTTTTATCTTTTCTTCAGGCAGACCACTCTTTTCCATAGACATTCACCCCGATGGGTCACGATTTGCTATTGGCGGCCAAGGTGTGTTCAGTGGTAGCAGAACATTTCACTCCCCTTCCAGCAAGTTTCATAAAATAATTAGGATAGTACACATACGAGTTAGGACAATGTGCAACCCATTGCTGCGAGCCATGTGAGCTATGACTGCGAGTCATGCAAACCAGCATGGCAAGCCTTGCGAGTCAGCATGCAAGTCACACAGTTATTGAAAGCTCAACGTTTTAAAATGGGTGCTTAGGCTTAATAACTGTTTATCAGTGCTATTTGAAATGCGTGCTTAGACTAAATGCTAAATTCGCATGGCTCGCTGGCTTGCAGATTTGTCCAGCCCCAACACGCACTCTCATTAGTCAATAGCTGTGTTTAGACGAGATTATGTACACCTTTTGCTGTTCATTTACACAAAATATACATTCATTTAGGTCGACAGTAGAAACTATATGGCAAATATCATTTATTAGCACTTTGGAATCCATGAACTTCATTAACGCAAACAAACTTTCAAAAACGCTATTTGCATATGTATTAACATTTAATAGCGTCAACGGATAAACAATTGCACCTTTAGACAATCACAGGTACCAAAATACTCTCAATCTCGCTCGATGGTTAATCATTAATTCCAATCAAAACTCATTTGCATAGTATGACAATCATTGGCATATTAGGGACATACAATAATGCAATTTGCATAGAGACTCACAATCAATTGCACCTTCATACAATTGTTTATTTGAAATGGTCAATCATTAACGTGAACTGACAAACGTTGGTATCTTTCGAATAAACAATAGGAAGAAAAAAACATTCATTAGTGTCATTCATCATAATTACATGTATTTTAAAATACTGAACGAAAATACTAGAGTACGTACATTATCATTTACATTTTGTTATTTTTTGCACAATCTTTTGCTGAAGCAAATATAAAATGAAGAACATTTTACATGACTGTACAGTACTGTAACAAACAGAGTATGCTGTTGCTATGAGTACACGTGTATGTACACACACTGGACACAGAAAGAACCGAAGAAAATCATGCCACCAAGAAACAGAATCTTACTTGAACAGCGTCTATATGTACTGTACTTGTTCATACAGTGTACTCTGTTTGTTGTAGTACTGTACGTGTAAAATGTTCTTAATTTTTATCTGCTTCAGCAAAAGATTGTGCAAAAAATAACGGCACCCTGCACTCCCATCCTATCTAAATCTGATGCTTACATTTCTAAACTTGCGCATTTTCTCATGTGCCTTTACATGTATTTTTATTTATTGGATACAGGAGATGACTCAGGGAAGGTAACTATCTGGAACATGGCACCTGTGAAAAATGAGGAAGATGAAATGAACGAAAATGTGCCAAAATTATTGTGTCAAATGGATAACCACCTTGGTATAGCTGGATGTTTCTAGTTATTGCAATAATTGTTTTGCTATTTTTGGCATTTTGTTCTTACGTATGAGTGGCACTGCTGAGATGGTTATGGTTTCTTTTTTAAGCTTGTGTTAACTGTGTTCGCTGGTCGTGTAGTGGAAAATATCTTGCTACAGGTGGAGATGACAAGCTCATTATGATTTGGCAAATGGCAAGGTATGAAAAAGACACAACTTTTAGTGATCACTTCTACTGTAAATGAATGTATTCATAAATGATAAGACTGAAAAACAAACTTAAGCATGCAGTAGTACATGCGGAGGGACAACCTGTTTCAGTTAAAAATCAATTTTCTTGCTAACATCCTAATTTATTTGGCGGTCAAGATTAATGTTGATTTTCATTTAAGGGAATACTTGAGCCAATTTAATTAAGTTGGTGGCAGTCCCAAGTTCATTCAGCTTTAGAAGTCAAACTGTGGTTTTGCATCAAGAAGTAAACTTTAATTTTCCTAATTATTGGTCCCTTGTAGGCATTATCCAACCAGGAATGCTACCAGGAATAATTAATTTTTGTCTCTGGTTGTCTTAATTTGTGTGTTGTAAACAGTGGAAAACAGAAATGTCTTCTTTGTACTCAGAATTGGATGACAATATTTTGGGACAGAAAATTACATAGTGTGACCTGCCATTAGCTCCAAAATAAATGCTTGGGGGGGGGGGGGGGTTCCTTTGATTAATGTAGCATACTTATTATAGAGTCTGTATGTATCTATACGGCGAGTCTATAATAAAAATAAACTAGTAACAGTTCGTAAAAAGTTAATGTTGATCTTGTTAAGAGATGTTAAACTCGTTGTACTGTCATTAAAATGATTGATCAATGCCAGGTATTTAGCTCCCACTGCAGCATTTGGTGGGAACAGTGGCAAGTTAAACATTGAACAGTGGAGGTGTGTGTACACATTAAGGGGACATACTGGAGGTTAGTATAAGCAATACAACTGCACTTTGCAGTTCAAATACAAGTGAACCAAAATATACAATTAAAATGTGTATACATGTACTGTATTACGTTTATATGTGCAAGACCATACAAATATGTGTATTGACATAACAATTAGTTATACATTTGTATGATGTGATCTGATGATCTTCAGATTGTGTTTCTTTTGGCTGTGTTTCTTTGTTCACTCATGCAGAAAATTATGTCTACAAATAATTGAACTCTGAAATGCACTCGCTGCCCTAGAGGTGCATGTTCACAGTGGTCACTGGTTGTGATGTTTGTTACCGTTTGGATTGGGTCGTTTTGAAGCCTGATGCCCTCCCCTTGCACGCAACTACAGTCACTAACACTTCCTGGGTGTAACTTTGTCCCAGAATCTGTGGAAACATCTGTACCAGAAACCAGTTCTTCCTTGTTGATTGGTTTGACCATGACATTGCACTGCAGCAAAGCCAACACTTGAAGCAAAAATACAGTACATCACAGTCACCTACATGTAGGACCTTCACCTATTCTATCAAATTCACCAACGCCACTAACACTTGCCCAAAGTCCTTCAGTGAGTCTTAGGTTGCGATGGCAGGGTTCTCTAATTACATGTAGGTGTACTGTTCCATGCACTGTCTTTGAAAGCATTCCGGATTCCCAAGCAGAGCTGCTGGAGTATATTAAACAAATATTGTACAGCAGCAAAAGCAGTGTATCAAATTCATCCAGTCACACTGGAATACCTCATTGCCCTCATTACAGTACAAAGTCATGTACCTAGTGACCCCTTCTGAACCATCAGTCATGCCTGCTGCAGGCAGGCAAAACTGTTCGTGTCTTAGTGCTCTAGCTGTACCATTTCTTTTACCCCAGCAATTGGAAGGGCACAATGGTGTACTAAAGTTGAGTCCTGTACACATGCAGTTAACTACCGTAATTTCCGGGCGATTACCTGCGGGTAATGTGTTAATTTTTCCGCAAACAGTTCTTGGTGTGGGTTATAGGAAGGTGCGGGTAATGTGATAATTTTTAAATCTTCCGGTATAGTTTTAAAACTGTAAGTAGGGAAAAAATATAAAAGTCATTAATGAAACTTTTCCTAAAAACTGTGTATTGCCTTATTATCCTGCTTTAATTGCCTCATAGACTTAAATGATCTTGATGAAAACCAATGCAAATTGAAAACACATCAACAAATATCGTTGGCAATCAAAATCGTTTATCAAGCGTGTGATAATACTTTCTTACTTTGCTAATTTCACAGCTTCTTTCTTTGTTTAGTTGAAAATAAAAACATTATTCACCAACTGGAATAATAAACTCAAAACAAAAGAATAAAAATGTGAAATAGCAGGCTTTAAAGTAATTCACACACAAAAACTGATGCCGACATGTTCATTCCATGGCATCGCTGCCGCCGCATAATTACTATGACACGCATAAGAAGTGATTGCACGCATGTAAACATAACATTCATGGACAAAATTTTAAAACACCAGCAAGCACTGCCTTGAGGTAGACAGTATTTTCTCGTTTCAAGCGATTTCTTAGAGTCAGTAGATCCTGAGATACCGATTTTTTTTAGAACGGATTTTTACAAGCAGTATCATTCAATGGAAGATCAAAAACAATAGGTGTGAAAACTTACCAATTTCACGCTTAAGGATATTTTGTTAAAAAAACAATGGATAAGTCTTTATTTGATTCAAAACTTTATAAAAAGGTTATTGACTGAATGAGAAGTACACGCTTCAATCGTTTACGATAAGTGTAGCCACAAACAATTTTGAGTCAAAATGCATGGTGTAAACATGGACTTTAGAGTTTTACTTTTGAGTATAAGCTCAAAGTTCTCATTCGTGATTGTCGGCACGCATGTAAACATAACATTCATGGACAAAATTTTAAAACACCAGCAAGCACTGCCTTGAGGTAGACAGTATTTTCTCGTTTCAAGCGATTTCTTAGAGTCAGTAGATCCTGAGATACCGATTTTTTTTAGAATGGATTTTTACAAGCAGTATCATTCAATGGAAGATCAAAAACAATAGGTGTGAAAACTTACCAATTTCACGCTTAAGGATATTTTGTTAAAAAAACAATGGATAAGTCTTTATTTGATTCAAAACTTTATAAAAAGGTTATTGACTGAATGAGAAGTACACACTTCAATCGTTTACGATAAGTGTAGCCACAAACAATTTTGAGTCAAAATGCATGGTGTAAACATGGACTTTAGAGTTTTACTTTTGAGTATAAGCTCAAAGTTCTCATTCGTGCAGATAACTTTGTGAGTTCACAAATTTCTTTTGTTTTTGGGTGCGGGTTATCTGCTAGTGCGGGTAATCTGTTGAAATTTTTTCTTGTTATTGCAAAAAATGACCAATGCGGGTAATCAACCACGTGGGTAATCACCCAGAAATTACTGTTGTACACTATAGTGTACAGTGTGTGATACAGAAGGCATAACATGAATCTTTGGTTGATTTTATCTTTACATGTACCTTTTGCGTTAGATGTATTAGACATTGCCTGGTCACCAGATGACAGCTTTTTGGCCTCTGGAAGTGTTGACAACACAATCACAGTATGGAATGCTCAGAGATTTCCAGGTTTGAAGTGTTTTTGGCTACATGTACACTGTACAACTTTGCTATATTAATTTTATATGTGTATACAGACAGATCTTCTACTAGATAATTATGCTTAACTGCAATTCAGATTTATTTTGATTTGTTTTTTTTTTCATTGGAAAATGTTTCGAGGAAATATTAACCTACATTTAAGTTGATCTGAGGGTGTGTTCAATTGGGAAATCCAGATTTAGATCTAAAAATCTGGATCTTCGGATTTCCAATCGAACACAAAATCCGAAAACAGATTTCACTACGGAGTTTGTTAATTGAAATCCTTACCCAACATGGATTTCCGATGAGTGAATCTGCGACAAAATCCGTTGTGTTCGATTGGAAATTTGCAGATCCAGATTTTAACATCTAAATCCGGATTTCCCAATCGAATGCACCCTGAGTATCCTGTTCAGTTATTTTCAGTGTAGCCACAGGTGTACTTTGTAGCTGTCGAGTAACATACATGTACATGGCATTTATAACTCTCTTTGCAGTTAAACTACAGTGTAGGTCAAGCATGCTTTCTAATCTGGATTGTGGTTTGAAAAATGAATGATGATTATTATTGATTTAGAAAACATGACAGTTGTGAGGAAGGAAGGGTAACAATTAAGCAACTGTTGACGATGAAATGATACACGAAATGGATCATACATGAACTGCGTATATAAAATCAAGTGAAGCTAGGATCCTCGCAGTTATGAATGAAACTTTTTGCCATTGCAAGTTGGGAAGTTATAATAATAAGAATTTAATGTATTATGACGATTGTCCATTCAAAACAAAGATTGAAATTTCTTGTGGCACTTTAGGTTTTATTTTCATTACAGCTCCCAAACTTTCAAACAACCACTTGTACAAAGTAGTTTAAAGTGTACTTCTTGTCACAATGCAAAAGCAAAATTGACTACTAGCCTGTTCCAATTGGTTTTGCTTCAAGGTCATGCCTGGATCGTGTTCAGAGGGCAAGCACAGCTCCTTTGGCTCAAACTGTGTTGAAATGTGGCCATAGAAATTCATTCACTGACTGCAAAAAAGAGTGATTAGCAAGGCAGATATTATTATTATTATTATTATTATTATTATTGTTATAAATAAAAAAACCTTTATTGAAAATCAGTCAGTTAACACAGAAATTATTAACAATATAAAAAAAAATATATACTGTTCCAATTATAAAAAACAGTTCAAGTTCATTGTTCATTTACACAAGCAAACAAAAACAAAAAAACCAAAAATATATATGCACATGTTATTGTTATTATTAGTATTAATATAAATAACTTTATTTTTAATTCGAATAAAACTGTTTAAAAATATACATGTATCTATAAGTATATAAAACAATCACAAATCTAAAAAACTATTCCCAGTAATAATAAAAATGTATATATAAAAGTTATAGAACCTAGATTTTCGCAAGGCATCTATCTAATTCAAAGTCCGCTTCTTGAACATTACTTCTAATTGTTCTTTTAGCTGTTCTTGACCCTCTAAGACAGAGTAGAGCCGACCTAAGGATGGCAAAGGAGACTTTAGAACGTATCCAAGAGACGGTGGTGGCATAGTTCTCTCCTTTCTTCGCTGCGACTAGCTCTGCCAACCTGTTATGGTATCTCTTGCACTCTTCTCCCATGCCACCTGTTGTTGTAAATACTAACGGTGTAAATGTTCCCTGTTCCACGTCCATCACTCTTCGCGTATACAATCTCTTCTTGTCATTCTCATGCTGCTTGTATATCTGCTTGAGGTCCAGGTCTCTATAAGAATCAGCGTTGGGGTAGCATACCCGTACATCAAAGAACGCTGACCTTTTACTATTACTATTACTATGATTATTATTATTATGCAGTATGTAGTACGTATTATTTTTATTATTATTATTATTATTATTATTATTATTATTATTATTATTATTATTATTATTATTATTATTATTATTATTATCATCATCACTTGTAATCCTTGGCTTGCTTGTTTAGTCTCTGAAGCACCGGGTCTAACCCATGGGCCTTAGGTACCAAAGAGTTCACTTCATTGACAGAACCTCTCTCAAGATGCACAAGGCTGTTGCCTAACAGGAGCCCGGTAGCCTGGGGCTCCCAAAGAATAGCTCTGGGCGCCTTAATTTTTCACAGCAACACCTTTCACTTCATTTGTTGGGCTCCTAAGTTGTCAGCGCTTAGCTCTGAGGGCCCCTTTAAAATTTTCTTAGGCAGCAGCCTTGATGCGTGCTGATCCCAGAAGAGTAATTTTTTGGAGCTTCTTCTTCTTCTCCTTCCTCTTCTTCTTCTTCTTCTTCTTCTTCTTCTTCTTCTTCTCCTTCTTCTTCTTCTTCTTCTTCTTCTTCTTCTTCTTCTTCTTCTTCTTATTATTATTATTATTATTATTATTATTATTATTATTATTATTATTATTATTCGCTTTGATGATCCATACGATGTTTTTGAAATTCATATTTAATCAATACATGTTTCGGATGAAACATCATCCATCGTCAGTTGACAAATGAGAAATAAACTAAAGTTGAGCAATAAATAGTGTAACAAAGTGAGATATAACATGAATAATTAAGGATGAAGGCGAGAACAGAATAAAAACACCCAACCACGAAACAAAACAGAAAAAACCAAACTGTTTAGGCTAAGAAAAGAAACTAATTAGTATGAAAGGGATAAATTAAGATGTTTGACTTGGGAATTTAAAGATGGCTGCTCCCAAAGGATGTGCATGGCTTCTTTGATTTTCAATTGGAAACGTGTGGAAGCAGAGTCGAGAATTTTAAAACAGTCTGCTGAACACCGGGAGCGACAATTTTCAGAACCTCTCAAGTGCTTAAATATGTGGGAATGTTTGTCAGAGGCGAGATGTTCACGGATGCGAGTGGCGAAATGTCTATTGGTTTCACCAATATAACAGGCATTACAGCCTGCACATGAAAACTTGTAAATGACTCGCGATCGTAAACCCGCAGGGATAGGATCCTTCGCCCCAAACCAACTCCTAATTTTAAACGGGGTGAACACCAACTTAATTTCCAGGTCGCTGCAAAATTTGTTGACTAATTTCTTAATTCTGCGTTTTGTTATGATGGAAAAGGGACCGATGTACGGTAATTTAAAATACAAACAATTGTCCTTCCGAGCAACACTCTGAGAGGAATCGGAGGTAAAGTAATTGTTGAGAAATTTTCTAACAACATTCTCGATAACGCTAGAAGGAAACAAATTCTTCCTTAATGTTTTGGTAAGGTTGCTTATGTCCAAGTGAAAACCAGTCCAAGTATTATTAATTTTAAATACTCGGTCAACCAGAGTGCGTACTAGTCCTAATTTGTAACTGAAAGGTACAAAGCTATAATAATTAGTGAGAAGACCGGTGTAGGTCTTCTTGTGGAAAACCGAGGTAATAATGCCCTGATTACTATGGTTATCTAAAAGCACATCTAAGAAGGGAAGCTTGTGGTTTTCTTCCTTCTCCATAGTAAACTTGATGTTAGGATGCTGGCTGTTGATATAACTAAAGAAAGATAAAGCATCCTGCTCGGTATTAAACAAAGCAAAGGTGTAGTCGACATATCTACGGTAAAACTCGATACCTGAATTGTAATTCTCTAACCAGTGTTTCTCATGGTGACCCATAAAGAGATTAGCTAATACAGGAGCAAGCGGGGAGCCCATGGCTACCCCATCAATTTGATCGTAAAAATTACCCAAAAAGGGTAGAAGGAAGAAAACCACAAGCTTCCCTTCTTAGATGTGCTTTTAGATAACCATAGTAATCAGGGCATTATTACCTCGGTTTTCCACAAGAAGACCTACACCGGTCTTCTCACTAATTATTATAGCTTTGTACCTTTCAGTTACAAATTAGGACTAGTACGCACTCTGGTTGACCGAGTATTTAAAATTAATAATACTTGGACTGGTTTTCACTTGGACATAAGCAACCTTACCAAAACATTAAGGAAGAATTTGTTTCCTTCTAGCGTTATCGAGAATGTTGTTAGAAAATTTCTCAACAATTACTTTACCTCCGATTCCTCTCAGAGTGTTGCTCGGAAGGACAATTGTTTGTATTTTAAATTACCGTACATCGGTCCCTTTTCCATCATAACAAAACGCAGAATTAAGAAATTAGTCAACAAATTTTGCAGCGACCTGGAAATTAAGTTGGTGTTCACCCCGTTTAAAATTAGGAGTTGGTTTGGGGCGAAGGATCCTATCCCTGCGGGTTTACGATCGCGAGTCATTTACAAGTTTTCATGTGCAGGCTGTAATGCCTGTTATATTGGTGAAACCAATAGACATTTCGCCACTCGCATCCGTGAACATCTCGCCTCCGACAAACATTCCCACATATTTAAGCACTTGAGAGGTTCTGAAAATTGTTGCTCCCGGTGTTCAGAAGACTGTTTTAAAATTCTCGACTCTGCTTCCACACGTTTCCAATTGAAAATCAAAGAAGCCATGCACATCCTTTGGGAGCAGCCATCTTTAAATTCCCAAGTCAAACATCTTAATTTATCCCTTTCATACTAATTAGTTTCTTTTCTTAGCCTAAACAGTTTGGTTTTTTCTGTTTTGTTTCGTGGTTGGGTGTTTTTATTCTGTTCTCGCCTTCATCCTTAATTATTCATGTTATATCTCACTTTGTTACACTATTTATTGCTCAACTTTAGTTTATTTCTCATTTGTCAACTGACGATGGATGATGTTTCATCCGAAACATGTATTGATTAAATATGAATTTCAAAAACATCGTATGGATCATCAAAGCGATATCTTACTTCGTGCTGCTAAGAAGTTTTGGTATTATTATTATTATTATTATTATTATTATTATTATTATTATTATTATTATTATTATTACAGTAATAATGCTGCAAAACAAAGCTGGAAGAGAGGTTAATGCACCAGTCAAGGTAAACCCCTGCCCTCCCAACCCCGGGGATTACTATACAATGTAAGCATTTGCCATTTCTAATGGGAGCTAATGCCTTGCTATGTGGGGAAATTCTAGGCTCTCCAATCCCCAGCCCTTTTCTAGGACAACTCCAGATTTTAAAAGGTTTCATAGTTGATGTTCTCAACAGACAAAAGCTGAAAGAAAAGAGAGAAAGGAGAGTTGAAACATTTCTTTGAATGTTAAACAAGAATTTGCTTGTTTAGTTTTATTTTTTAAGAACAAAATTTGTACTCCTCTGGAATATTACAATAATTTCCAGGCGGTTCTTTGAGAATGAATCCAATGTGGCGTGTGAATGAGCTTTTTCATGCCAAAATTGGATCTTCCAGTATTGCCAGGTGCAACTCTTGTTAAAATAAATTAAAAATCCGTAGCTGTTTTCACTGCTTTCTTTCTTGTTTTTTTTTTTTTTTGCCTCCAATCTAAAACATGCATACCTCCTAATCCTTGCATAATGTAGTGTAAGTATAGTTTGTAATGAAAGTAGTGGTCATAGTTAGTGTAGTGTATTATAGCGCTGGTAGACATCGAACAAACATTGACCCGGAGTAAATTCGTCCACCTAAAATGGGCATTTCACTCCCTAAAACATGATTTATTTTGCAAACTTCAACCAAAGAGCAAAAAGTACAAATGCGATATGAATTACAGTGGTTATCAGTAACACACACGCCTCAACGACATTTTTTCATATTTCGAAAGTAAAATTTAAGTGGACGTCAATCTAATGTTTCCATGACGAATTCAACTGCTCCCAAGAGAACAGGACTATCGTCATGGAAACATTTGATTGACGTTCACCTAAATTTTTGTTTCGAAATATGAAAAAATGTTGTTGAGGGGCTTCTGTGACTGACAACCGCTGTAAAGTCCTCCACGAAGAATGAAAAGATATTATTTCCACCAATAAATGAAACACTTACCATGAATTCCTGCTTCACTGCACTTCACAATTCACTTGACTTCGTGCAATTACAGCGGAAACGAAAAAGAGTGGCTGTTTTCAAGTCTAATCCCGTCTCCACCCAAGGTATGTTCCAAATAATGCTAATGCGTCATCTACTGCGGCACATTATATTTGTGCCTAATCATTGGCTAATCCACGCATATTCCCAGGGTTGTTGGTGGTGGGGGGAATTTACATTGACTGGAGCATAACCTTCCACATGATACAGCTTTAATTCATTAAAAAAATACAACTGTATATATTGCTGGGACTGATGTGCTATTTAATTAAACTGAATAAACTTTTTTTCTAGACATTATGACTGTCTTAAAAGGACACACTGGATTGGTAAAAGGTGTCACATGGGACCCAGTTGGCAAATATCTGGCCTCTCAGTCAGATGATAAAACTTTAAGGGTGTGGCGCACCGCGGACTGGCAGCAAGAAACTTTTGTATCAGAGCCATTTGCTGATTGTAGTGGAACAACTCATGTTTTGCGCCTCAGCTGGTCTCCAGATGGACACTATGTAGTATCAGCACATGCCATGAACAATGCTGGTCCAGTGGCTAAGATTCTTGAACGTGATGGATGGAAGATGAAAATGGATTTTGTTGGTCACAGAAAAGCAGTCACTTGTGTGGTGAGAATAACGCTTTTATTAACACCTAAACCAGCCTAAACCGGCCTGACTTAGTATTTTACTCTGTCTAATGCCAGACAGTTTTACAATGGGGAACCCACAGGAGTCAATGGGATAATATACATAATAGTAATAAAATACATGTATATTATTTATTTAATAACCAAAATAATAAAAGATAATGAATAACTTAGCAATGATGATGATAATACTTAAAATAAAATAGATAAATAATTGTTTAAAAGCTAAAACCAGTTTGTACATGAAGATGTTTCTTGCGCTACTTGTAGAAAAATTTGCTGTCACAGTGGTAGTCAGGCACCTCCAAATGGCAATTCCAGCAATTGAAGGCAAGATGCCAGCAGGGTTGGAAACTAAAATTTTGGAGCACTGACCCATTGGGCGAGTACATGTAACCTTAAAATTGCACTCACCAAATGAAGATAACTTTTCAGTTTCCCAACTGGTTTCCTCTGTGCAAAAATTACACCCAGCCGCCACCCCTACTTCCTTCTCAAGTCCTCCCCTTAAACAAGAAGTAAAGTATACAACTTTAATTTTTATTAAACCATGTTTGTTTCTTGATAATATATTATTAAGCTAGTGTAAGGCTGTTATAAAGGTTCCAACAGTTCAAACTATTGACCTACAGTGTATCTGTCAAGTATCCCAAAGTTTTTGAAGGTATTTTAGAACAGATGATGATGAGTGATGTAAAGTCACTAACCTTGCAGCTTTGCCTCCTTGCCTTGTTTGACAATTGCTACAAAGACGGGAATCTCTTAATTCAATGAAAAAGGAAGACGCACAGTTTTACTGACACATTCTGATTGTGACGTAAAAAGTGTGGGAAATTGCCATCGGGAAAAAAACGAAAAGCGGTATTTCTTTATGCAAGTTGAAGTGAAAGCCATGTTTGTCTACTTGTGATCGACTGCCAGGTTGGTTGGGAATTTCCAAAAGGTGAACATCTACATGTATGGTGTTGTATTATTTTAACTCAGTCGAAAGTAGAAGACACATGTATGTTTACGCTAATTTTGAACAGTACATTCTTGAAAAAGCGTATGCACCAGCGTATGAGTTTAACACTGGCCTGAGCATGTGGCAAACGCTAATTTCCAACCCTGGTCAGGTATCCATTGGCAAGTGTACCCATGGCTACGTAAAATGTCTCAGCTTTGTTTCTATTACATTATTTTAACCCCGTTGAAAGTAGAAAACACATGTATGTTTACGCTAATTTTGAACCGTACATTCTTGAAAAAGCGTACGCACCATTTGAACCAGGTGAGTTTAACACTCGCCTGAGCATGTGGCAAACGCTAATTTCCAACCCTGGTCAGGTATCCATTGGCAAGTGTGCCCATGGCTATGTAAAGTGTCTCAGCCTTGCGGGTTTGGGTGAGTTACATTGTATGGGTGTATATGTATAGGAATTCTTTATTGTGTGCCTGGCTGTAGAGCTTTAAAGTGTACATGTAAGTTGTACTCAGTATTCGTGAAATGGTCAATGAAGGGGCTATGTCATGTTGTTTTAGCCTGCTAAGGGGAAATCTTTAGTTAATCGCGAGTGTAAAACTCAAAAATGGTAATGTCGAATTCCTTTACTGATAAAATAATTATTGTTAGATCACAAACAAGATGATTCTGAACAAAAACGACCTTTATCCAAGCGATTTGCAATAAACTTGAAAACACACCAAGGCCCACCTTTGATACATTTTTCAAAATATCAGTTCCATTTTTTTGTCCAAATAGAATCCCACTCTACAGTTTACCAAAAATAATGGGACACGTCCCATCCGGTGAAAAGACCACCTCTTCCTTTCCTTTCCTGGCTTTTACATGGTTTTCACTGAAGCGTAGAAGAATAATGAATGAAGATAAAAAGAACCACAGTTATTTAAACCTTGGCAGCCTCATGAGGACACAGTACCGTTGCCAAACAGAGACTGGAACTACCACAATAATTTAGTAAAAAGACACTTACCAAGCCATGCTATTGTTTCTGTGACAATAACAATACTTGTTACACCTTACAGCAGACTGTATTTACTATTATTGTACTTTACTCTTGGTTTAAATTGAAAGCAAAATGTCTCTTTGACACATAATATACAGTATCGTTGTCCAGTTTGAAATAATTGTTGTTAGCTGGCTGGGTTGTACTTTGCTGTCAATGTTCACAAAATTCCTGATATCCTTTCTTTTCTCCCTGGACAGCGGTTTAATCCCAAGCTGTTTGTGAAAAAAGTGGGTGAGGATTCTGCCCGACTCAAGGTATTGTCTTTTAATTAATTATACCATCAGACCGTGGCAAAACAATTTCCAACATTAATTAGAGCCAGAATTTTCTTTTTGTTCATCCTGTGGCCCTATTAAAATTGGGTTATATTGGAAACTTGGCCATTATTGCATTTGACGAAGGAGAACGCGGTTCATAATCCTGGGTTTCCTGTGGTTTCAAGGTGACCTTTTTTGAGATTTTTACTTCGACCGTCTGTATTTTCTGCACTATTTTGAATGACGTCATGCGTCACGTCCGCAAAGACTTTCGCGCACCTCGTGGGTTTCTTAGTTGTTTGAACAAGTCTGAGTATCTTAAAGCGGATATCTAACGACTACCTCGTGGTTTTCATAGTAGTGTTGTAAAGTTAGGGAAAGCGTGACACTTAATTTAACGTGACCTGTCGACCTAAAAGTTGGTAAGTAGATCAGTTACTCGCCTGATATGAAATAAGTATTGTTGCCAAACCAAACATGCAATTATGCTGTTTACTTGCATACACAGCCAATGTAGTACATCATGGGAACAGGTCCTTTCTTCTACTGGGATTTCATGTAGGATTCTGAAGGTCTAGTTCCTCAGTATTTACGTTTGTATCGATCGATATATGTAAGTAAAGCATTATGCTCACGTTTGAATTACGGTCCATTCTCCCGTGAGCGGACACCTTCGGGACCAAGGAGTGCAACAGAGGGCATATATAATACACCACAACAAGTCTTTTAAAGCTTTTAATTAAGACAACTTGTAATTGCGTTTCAAGATGTAGACAGGCCAAACACGACTTGGTCAAGATAGGAAATTCAAAGTCCTTAGTCCTTTCAAAGACCTCCCTTTCCTGTATGAATTTAGGGGAAGGTTTTTAATTATTTCTATTAGTAAGGGCTGGTCTTGTATAAGATGCCACTTGTTCCTTTCCACGGTTTTGACAGTAAATGCATGGGATTTTGGCCGACTTTGAACCGCTGTAGCGCCACTAAAAAGAGACGGAGCTCCAACTTTTGTCAATACTTTAAACAGTTTTATTGATATCATTAAGTGAACAGAAATAGGGCCATAAACTTGGAAGGTACGATGTCCGTAAATTCAAATATAAATCTTCTCATGAGGCTTCTAATTTCGCGGCAGTTTGCATCGTTTTAGAAGGGTGTGTATGAAATCTTAAAAATTCGTTTATGGTCGTTGTAGCCCTTTGTAGCGGCGTTACAGCGGTTCCAACGAAGTCGGCTAAAATCCCATACGCATTTTCTGTAATTTTGGCTGTGTTTGCCCACCAATCAAGATGGCATCATTAACCGTGGAAAGGCCTATTGGGTGACGAAGTTCCGGAAGCGTACGTCTAAGTCAGCAACAGTTCTTATTACGGGAAAGCGGATAAACAGAGGAGCAGGATATGGTATGGAGTTGCCTTCCGAGTTTAAATTTCTGGGAGACAAATTTTCGTGCGACTGGCTTGAAGAACACTTTAAAAAGGAAAACTTTGTTGTACTGTAATGAAAAAAGGCTAATTGTAATCGAAATGACTATGTTTTTCCTAGGACAGTATGCGATTAAACCATTAAAATCGAACCCATTTCGTCAGAAATTTTCTTGATATTGCAGTGCTTGACTTTCAGAAAAAAAACCTAGGGACCACCTGGTCCTTAAAGTTTTCAGATTTGGTCGCCAGCTCAAGTATTGGCCTTGACAGCCAGAGATGGGTAAAAATAGTTGCAAATTGTAAATGATGGATAATTTGACTTGAAAATAAATAGTTGGACAAGACGTTAATGTACATCAATCATAACATTGCTAGCGAATTCGATTGTGACCGAGTCAACTGTACCAGATATCGTAATATGATATCCGCATTTTAAATATACTCTTGATCCTTGGAAATGCTTTCAATTCGCAAACCCTCGTTTAACGGGGACGTGGATATGGTTCTTCGTCAGTGGGGAATGAATCACAAAACTGTGGTACAAGTATATGAAATGAGTTGATAAAGGAAAAGGAACCACCATTTCTAGCGAACACTGTAAGCCCTTCACACACAACTCCAACATGCACCAATGATTCATTATACTCAAACATTGATCTCTCTAAATTTTTTTTTCAGCAATATTCCTGCTGCGCCATTGGAAGTAGAGACAGATCACTCTCAGTTTGGGTAGGATAAAATTCTCAAAATGCAAGGTCTTGAATCAATTATTTCACTATGGACCACTATGTATATCACTGTGTTTCTTTTACTTTTCGCAGTTAACATCACTGAAGAGGCCACTGGTTGTTATACATGACTTGTTTAATCACTCTGTCATGGATGTGTCTTGGTAGGTCCATGCACATTAATTTCAACGGTTCAAGAAAAATATTGTGATCTTTCATGTCAAGTGTGTTGCCAGGTCAATGTGGAAAAACGTTATAAACCTGCAAGAACAAGCCCTCAATATTAATGATTTAACTTTTTATTTACGATCTCATAAATATTATCGAAAATAAATTAGTGGCCTTTGCCTTTTGGTGTTTTCCAACGTTTTCCAAAGCTTGCAATACATTCCACACTTCTGTTTGAATTGTTAAGTCTGTAGTTCAGAAATCTGATAAAACTAAAATGTACCTCAATGGAATTCGATCATCTGAGTGAAAGTAGTCCTGTGAAGGACTGATGGCAGTGACTGACATTTCGACAACCTCAGCGGACGTCATCTTCAGAGTCAAGTGACAGTTGGAAATTCAAACGAATGTAGTGATGCTCTGGTCTGTGTTGTTATTTGTAGTGGGAAAATTAATCTGATTGATTGTGAGGATAGTGAGTGGTGATTGGTGCATTTGCGATCCGGTTTGTAAGTGAAAGTCACTGTAGGTTTGTAAGCTAAGAGGAAAAGGTTGTGTGTAGTTAAGGTTTTCGGATTGTTACAACTATGTTTGATGAGCAAGAATTGGTTAGTTAATTGCCAAAAGCACAAAAGTATTTCAACATAAGTCAATAAGCAATTGTGTCGTCTCTTTTTTCCCCTGATTTATGCAATTTACTCTGCATTGTACATGAAGTAATATTTTCGGTCATCGTATGGGGCAAGCAACCTCGCGCGCGGAGGACCATTGTTAAGAAAATATGGTAACCCATTGATGCGAGAAATTTTGGTTTTATAGCCATGATGTCATCAACCGTCCGTACGTACGTTCGTCCACCCCTCCATGTATGCCAATGTGACCAGTATCATGCTAGGTTACAGCATACTTCTTTGATATTGGACATCTTTGTTTTGATGAATTGACACCTGTCAAAACAAGGTATCCGCTGTTCAGTATCTCGTGACCATATCGCGGGCTCAAACTTAGAGCTCACCGAAGTCAGCTGTTTCTTTGAAGTTGACCGCTGACCAGGTACTGGTTTTTCGATTGGATTACAGGCTCAACCCAGATTATCTCACCTAAACATAACCGAGGCTTAATTTTTCGCGCGCTTTCTGTGGCTCGACGCGGCTACTAGGTCATACTACGTCAACTATAGTTCTTACATAGTCAACGCTTTTCGTGTTCAGGTGGAAAACGGTTTGGAAAGTGTTTTCTTTCTGCATTTTTCGCTGGTTTCAATCCAGTTTGACATGTCATGATATGTGTGGTCCACACTGGCGGCTACACAGCTATTCAAGTCAAGTATCGGACGGATATAAACTTAAAGCTGAGTGTTAATTTTTTTTTTGCTTAGAGCTCCTTTTTTCTCTTTATTGCAATTTTTGGCACATCTTTAGAAGCTCTGATAAGGTTACATGATGCCTGGTGGACCTATGACTAGAACAGAAACGAAAGGAGAGCGAAAAAGAACGACAACGACAAAACAGAATACCAGTAATAGTTCACTCTTTGTGGAAGAAGCTACTCCACAAATTCTTTCCTTGGGCACTAAAACGTTTGTTATTTTCAATCGGTTTAATCGGTTTTTCCTTTGTTCATGAATGAAAATCGAATTTTTATTGTCAACTGGAATTAAATAACAATTATATGTTCTCTTTTGGACATAAAGTAAAAGTTGATTTGTTTGTTTGTTTTGCTCTAAAATGCGAGCGAACAAGTGCTTTTTAATCCGTTTGCCCAACTGGTTTTCGATGTGCCTCGACAGAGACAAGAAAATTTTGCCCTTATGTTATAAACACGTAATCGCAATGAGTTCTCGTAAAATTAGGGAGAAATTTCACTAGCTTGTGTTTTCAGAAGTTTGTTTGTTCGTCCTTTCTTGGTTGCATTGCGTATTTTGCCGATTCTTGTTCCAAGCCAACCTGGCGTGTTTCAATGAAATACATCAAAATGTGAATGATTTCGTTTTGAGAGATAAAGTGGAATAAAGTACATCAGTAAAACTCTTTTTTGACCTTTAACTGACAAAGGTTTTTTTAAAATGGCTTCTAATTTTAGCGTTTTTCCTATTCGCTGGCTATTGACAGTTGACTCTGAAATAACTTTTTTCCTTTTCCATTCGCTTGCTGATGGTGTGCTGTTTTCTTTTAAAACTCATGCGGTTCAAGAAAAATTCATGGCCAAACTGGTGAATTCCAAAGTAAATTTCACTCGAAAAACCGATATCGTACTCATCATTTCGTGACTGAATTCTTTAATGTATGCAGCTGCATATGTTACTACAGAAAGATTGGGAATGATAAAAGGGAGGAAAGGGAGAAGAACTGAAGAGCCATTCTGGAAGAGAAGGATTAACGGGAATATCGAAACTTGGCGAAAAGACCTGAGCAAGATTGAGGAAGTCCGAAGAGGAAACATGAGACTGAAACAAAGAGAGAGGGAAAGGGTGAACAGAGAATGTCATCTTGAGGAAAGGGGCACTTTGTATGTCTCAGGCATGTTGAATCGGAAGATCAAGGCAGGTTGAGTTAGGATCAAAAGATACGACGAGAGATGTCAACAGTTTAGTACCAGTCAGAATCTGTTCTACAAAACACTAGATGGAAAGGAACGAGGAGAAACGGTGTTACCTGATCACACAGAAGCTGGAGCAACATCTGGTCGGAGGAAGTCGGTCACAATGAGAGAGCATCTAGACTAGAGGATGTACAGGTGGAGTTCATTACAACAGGTGCAAGAAGATATCAGCATCACTGTGGAGGATATCAAAAATGGAGTGAGCAAGATGGCAAACTGGAAGGCAGCCGGCCCCGATCTTGTTCAGGGGTTCTGGTTAAAGAAACTGACAGGATTGCACTCTAGATTGCCAGAATGCTTGCAAGACTGTGTATGTCAAGGGAATGTACCAGAGTGGATGGTCAGGGGAAGAACAGTTTTGATACAAAAGGACAAAGCGAAGGCTGCCCAGGCCAGCAACTGCCGCCCTATTGCCTGCCTACCCATGATGTGGAAGCTCTTGATAGGAGTTATGGGAGAGAAGTTATACCACCACTTGGAAAGGAATGGACTGCTAACAGATGAACAGAAGGAGTGCAGGAAGGGATCCCGAGGAACTAAAGATCAATTGCTTGTAGACAAGGCAATCCAAAAGAACTGCCGGAGAAGGTTGACAAACTTGTCAATGGCTTGGATAGACTACAAGAAGGCATATGATATGGTGCCGCATTAATGGATCCTGAAATGCCTGGAGATGGTTGTGGCTGCCAAGAATATGATCTCTATTATCAGCAACAGCATGGTGAACTGGAAGACAGTATTGACATCAGGAGGAATGGCTCTCGGGCAGGTGGACATTAGGAGAGGAATTTTTCAAGTTAGCTCCTTGTCACCAGTACTGTTTATAGTGGTCATGTTACCCTTGACCCTAGTACTACGAAAAATGAGAGCTGGATACAAAATGGCAAAGGACGTGAAACCCATTAACCACCTACTATTCATGGATGATCTGAAGCTGTACGGAACTAGCAAAGATCAACTAGACTCGCTTGTTCTAGTAGTAAGGATCTTCTCGCAAGACATTAAGATGTCGTTTGGGCTAGACAAGTGTGCTGTCCTGGAAATGAGAAGGGGAAGACAAGTTGGCAGTGGCGGAATAGAACTACCCGACGACCAGCATATCGGGGAAATAGAGGAGGAAGGCTGCCAATACCTTGGCATCTTACACTTGGACCAGACTCTCAACACCAAGATGACAGGCAAGATAACATCGGAGTATATCAGAAGAGTCAAGAAGTTGTGTACATCAAAACTCAGTGGAGAAAATTTGATCGATGGCATCAGTGCCTGGGCTGTAGGTGTAGTACGCCACAGTGTGGGGATTTTGGACTGGACAATGGAGGAGGTAGCCAACATGGATAGAAGAAGTAGGAAGATCTTGGCAATGAATGGCTGTCTGCACACTAGGAGTAATGTTGCGAGGCTGTACCTGCCGAGAAAGGAAGGGCGAAGAGGACTGCTTGGCATCGAGGAGTGTGTAAGAAGGGAGAGCAAATCCCTTCATGGCTACCTAAGAGAGAGCACAGAGTGGATGCTTCAAGCTGCGTTAAAGGAGAAAGTGATTGTTGAAGAAGAGAGTATGCAGGACTATGAGAGGAGGAGAAACGACGAGTAAGTTAAAAACTGGAAGGAGAAAGCCCTACATGGTAAGTTTGTCCAACAAATATCAGATGAAGCTGGAGAGGAGTCTTGAGGATGGCTCAGGGATGGATTCTTAAAAAAGGAGACAGAAGGTTTGATTCTTGCTGCTCAGGAACAAGCTTTAAGAACAAACTCGATCAAGTACAGCATTGATGAGACCTCAGAGACACCACTGTGTAGATTGTGTGGAGATGCTTCTGAAACAGTACGGCACATTGTCAGTGGATGCAAGAAGCTTGCCCAGAGAGAGTATAGGAAGCGCCACGACAAGGTGGCCCTGCTGGTACACTGGGAGATGTGCAGGAAGTATGGGATCGAGCGTAATGTGGTATGACCATCAACCCTTGCCAACCGCAGAAAATGGAGAAGTGAGGATTACCTGGGACATGACTATCTACACAGACAAAGTGCTAAAACATAATCGGCCAGATATTACTCTAGTGCATAAAGACACACAGAAAAGGACACTTATTGACATAGCTGTGCCAGCGGACCAGAACATCACCAGAACTGAAGAGGAGAAGGTTGAAAAGTACCAGGAACTAGCATTTGAAATCAGAAGGATTCATGGAGCCTCGAAAGTCACAATAATACCTATCGTGATTGGTGCTCTTGGATGCATACCACCAAAGGTGCAAAGACCTGGTTTGGCAAGCTATATGTACCTGATTTCCTTGGAAGTGTACAATTATCGACCATCCTTGGAACTGCTCTCCTGTTGCGGAAAGTGTTGTTTCTCTAAGCTACGGGGAGTTTCTGAGACACAATAAACGTCACTCAGTAGAACACCCGACAACTGGAGAGAATCGAATCGAATAATAATAATATCTTTATTTAGCCTGAAAAGACCGATCAGCAACATCAAAAGATTTGCTGGTATGAACCGGTGATCAGTAAAAATAGCAATATTATAAAGAGTTTTAAAAAGAGATAAACATGTATAGTTATTAAGATACGTACAAAAAAATGTATACAGGATCACTTCACGAAACGAGATATTAAGACTGACGTACACTACAGACATACAAATTTACATCGAGATTTGAATAATTTTGACTTAAAAGTCCTTATAGTAGGCGTATCGCGAATGTTTCTTGGTAGAGGCGGCCGCACTCTTAAAACTACATTGGCCCATAGTTGACTTGGCTCTCATACCGTCAATTAGCGAGCTATCTCTGTAATTACGATCATGTAGCTCAGATCAAGGTAGTCAGGTAAGTATCCTTTCAGTTGGCGTGGGCAGTCTATGTTGTTAATGATCTTGTACACAAGTTGTAATCTCCTGAACCGTCTTCTGCTGCTTAAAGATAGCGGCGTTAGTTTCGATCGCATGAATTGTGTTCAAGTCTTGCGATGTGCCCTAAGGATAATACGCATACCTTGGTTTTGAAGACGCTCGAGGTGCAGAGCATTTTGCTTTCCACAGTCACCCAAGACTACACAACCATAATCCATAATTGGTAAGATCGTTTGCTGTGCAACAGTCTCAGTCTGGGATAAACTCTTCGAGATATAACATGAACACGCATATTCCAACTTAGGTTACGATCTATATGCACCCCTAAATGTTTCACACTATTCGTCTGCTTTAGCAGTTTACCGTCTCGAAAAAGTCGCGGGAGGTAGCTGTAGTATTCCTTGTGCCGATTAACATGACTTCGCTTTTCTTGTGGTTACTTATCAGTGCGTTTTGTCTCCACCAGTAAGCGATATTGGTAAGGTCTTCATTTACCGAGCGTTCGCTTCGTATAGCTGGCGTGAAGTCCGCGTACAGAAATACTTCAGTGTTCCAACAGACTTTGCATATATCATTTACATGAATGTTAAACAAGGTAGGTCCCAGAATTGACCCTTGTGGAACACCATGAGTAATCAACCTCTTGCTTGATTCTTCGCCACCAGAGGACACGTATCGATGTCTTTCATCCAAATAGCTGTTGAACCATTTGAGCTCATTCCCAGTTACACCGTTGTTTCTCATTTTGTTTAGAAGGGTGGTATGATTTTCGCTGCGATGGATGGCTACTTTTCACGAGTCAACAGCTTTAATCAGGGCCACAGTTGTCGATAAGTTCCGTGCATAAGCATACTGATGTTCACCAATGAGGTCTACTTCTCGCGCATATTGCATGAGATCCAAGTTAGCAAAGAATTCGCGAACCGTAGAGACATTTGGGAGAACGGATGTAGGCCTGTAGGTGTCACGCTCTGTAAGGGAACCTCCCTTGGACACTGGAGTTACTCTGGCAACCTTCCATGACAGTGGAAAATGTCCGTTCTGGTAAGACTCATTGAATAAGTTGCTATGTTCCTGCTTATACAAGAGGCTGCAATCCTCAAAATCTTTGCTGGAATGTTGTCTGCACCTGTGGCCATTGCTCGTAGAACCTTAAAAACATCTTCACTCACGGGTTGAAACGTAAACTTAAGGCAGCGTCGGTGTGTGGTACACCTGAAGCCAAGGTTGACAGCCAGATATCAGAGACGAGGCCATAGTAGTAAAATACTCATTCAGTGAATTAGCTGTGTTTTGTTTGTCCTTAACCTCCTTTCTGTTGATCACCAGTTTTTCAATTTCACCGAAATTGTTCTTACCCGGAATGACCTTACGGAGCGTATTCCAAAAAACGTTAGGCCCAGCACGAGGTCCTTCAACTTAGTGTAAAAATGTATCTTTCTCGCATTTCTGTTCATGCTGGTCACGAGATTTCGTAATTGCCTATATTGGGTCCAGTCTTCTGGTAATCTATATAGTTTAGCTCACTTGTGAACCTGTTCACGTGATCTCATTATTCTCAGTACATTGCTGTCAAGCCATGGATGCGTTACAGACCTTACCCGTTTTCGTTTTAAAGGGGAATGACGATCACTTACTATTCTCAAAAGTGACTCCCAGGTACTACACAGTGTCATCAACATTTTCAAAGGAATCTATTATGCTCCAAGGAGCTGTTTCCAAGTCGGCCAGAAAACCATCAATTGCGTCCTCGGACCAAGAGCGGGTTGTTATTAAACGATTTTTGGTGTGTAGAGCGCTGGATACATTCATGACACCATATATAGGGTAATGATCGCTCAAGGTGATACCAAGGGTCCCAACATCCTTAAACTGGGCATGCGCAGGCTTGGTGGTGATTAATATATCAAGAAGGGAGCTGGAGTTGTTCGTTACGCGCGTCGGTTTTGTAACCATTCGCGTAAGTTCATTAGCTGCTAGGAATTCGACGAGTCTAGCGTTTGGTCTGTGGGTTGAATCCAGAACATTGCAGTTCATGTCGCCCAGAATAATCACCTCGAAATTTTCGCACGTAGAATAACACATGACATCATCTAAATAGTCAAACACCTCAAGGGATTCATCTGGAGCTCTGTAAACACACGAAACCAGATATTTTGTCTCGCGTAGTATAGTATATACATGTACTTGCTAACCCTAACTTCTGTGCCCTGCTGAAAACTTTTAACCTCCTTATCAATGAAGTTGCTGTTTTTGGCACCTTGTCTTTTGCAGGATGGCTCGTTCAATAATAATAATAATAATAATAATAATAATAATAATAATAATAATAATAATAATAATAATTTGCACAGTTTTCATGACGAGATGATCAACTGCGCATGACAACAATGCATAAAATAATAACTAAATGATAAATAAGAATTACATCATGCGTTGTGTATAATATTAAAAAGCCTAGCTGAGAATAAAACGGCCTTACTAAAAGGTACACCTTTGAAAGTCTTGCTAAAAGTAACTAAAAAATCACAAAGTCGTGTAAATAAACCTAACTAAGAATGAAAAAGCCTAACTAAAAAGATGCGTCTTGAAACATTTTTTGTCAATAGATTTAGTCATTCTAATTTCCAGAGGCAAATCGTTCCAGACTTTAGGCGCCGAAGCAACGAAAGCACGGTCGCCCAGGGTTGTTAAGTTTTAAAATTCTGATGAGACAGTAGTATTCCGTCGTTAGATCGCAGTCTATATCTTGAGTTTAAAGGCTTAATTTTAACAAGAAAGTGCCAATTCATGAATGGCATTGAAAATTAAAAGTACAATCTTAAAATTAAAACGAAATGAGACAGGAAACCTGTGCAGCTGATGGAGCCCTTTTGGAAGGTGACTACCGACAATGTCGAAGATTTTGCTTGAATATATGTTAAACAAAAGGGGACCTAGGTATGATCCTTGGGGAACGCCATAACGAAGATGAAATACATTTGACAGCGTTCCCTGAACAGATATTCGTTGTGCTCTTCCAGATAGACAGCAGGACCACGAAAGCAGTTATATTGCGCGCTACAAAATCTCAATACACTACAAAAGATAAACACCTTAGCTTATTAATGTATGATACAATTAATCGTCGCACTCCAAAATACCTGTCAGAAGTGTTTTCAAATTCATGTGAGGATACCCCTTATAAGTCCACAAAATAAGAAAAGATGAAGAGCAAAAAGTCAAGAAATTAGTTAAATAAAAAAGTCTTCAACTTCTTCTTAAAATAAGTTAATGGTAATGAGCTCCACAGAGCTGGTGCCGCCACAGCAAAGGAACGGGCGCCATAGATTTCAGTACAATAACTAGAACGTACCAATGTCAATCCTGTGGAAGCAGATCACAGCTGACGGGTAGGATAAAGCACTCCCAGCAGATCAATGATGTAGGGCGGGGCTATACCGGTGCTTTTTACGTCAACGATAAGATTTTAAAGTCCATTCTCTTGGTCACAGGAAGCCAATGTAATTGTAGTAATACTTATTTTTAATTGTGATCCGAGCAGCAGAATTCGTATTGCCCTAAAGGTTAGTAAGTTGACGCTTTTACAGAAATTGCTATTTCTCTTCTAATAGCTCTTTTTTCATGCGGTTTTTGCATAGCACAAATCTATGATAGTTAAGCTTTCCATCCATACTAATTAGGCTATTTTACGACTTGTAATTCCTATTTTTGTGGCCTTCGAAAGGTTTCCCAAAAAAATGGCCATTTTTGAAAAATTTCCCTTGGCCCCCCTTTTGCTGTTTTGCGAAAAATCCCCATTTTGCACGCTTTCAGCTGACGCTTTTACAGAAATTGCTATTTCTCTTCTAATAGCTCTGTTTTTCACAGGAAGCCAATGTAATTGTAGTAATAGTGGAGAGATACGATTAAATTTCTTAGTTTTAATTGTGATCCGAGCAGCAGAATTCGTAATGCCCTAAAGGTTAATAAGTTGTTTCTTTGGAAGAGCAAAGAGGAGGCTCTTCCAGAAGTCAAGTGTGGAAGTCACAAAGGCGTGTACTAATTTCTCACAGGTAGTGTGGTCAAAGTAGTTCCTAATCCTACCAATATTACGTATCGCCAAGGAAGCAAGTGTACACGGCATGTTATTGTTTGTCCAGAATAATCCCAAGGTTGCACACTTCAGACTCTAATCTAATAGACTCGGCCTCCGATGTCGATGGCAATGATAAGGTCGATGTAGGAACATTTTGAAGAAAAGTGAATGAGTTTGGTCTTGTCGATCACACTTAGCACTACAGACCTGTTTAAGATATATTTCTGTCCATGCTTTTCTTAATTCCAGCTGCTGACATGTGGTCACGCTTTTTGTTTCCTTTGACAGGAGTGATTCTGGATCTCAGCTATTAGTTTGTTCCTGGGATGGAACAGTGGCTTATGCAGATTTTACAACTGAGGAACTTGGCAGACCAATGTCTGAAGAAGAAAAAGTATGAATGATGCTCAAGTGATTGTTAATGTTAAATCTAAATGCACACAAAAAAATACCCTAAATAAAGGTTTTGGGATTGACTCAGTATGCTGACCTTCGACCGATGTGCCGTTATTTTAATTCCTGGATTTGGTGTCACAAAAGGTTGAGTCTGCAGGGGGTTCATTAAGGGTCAAGCACCGGGCAAATTTACCGGCACACTCTTTTGCTAGGACTTGGACCGGCTGTTGTCATCTTTTCTGCTAACGTTATTATATTAAAAGCATAAAAAATTTCCAGCTGCAAAATGCTGATGATCTCTTGAGCAAAATCTGAGGTCCTCTTCTTTGCTTCAAGACGTCTTCCTCTCAGCACTCTGAGACTGTCCTTAGTATTTCTTTATCAACTTTTAAAATGTGATTTCATTTCATTTGTACCCAGCCCAACTAGAAGAGAGCACTTGTACCAGGCTAATATAAAATTCAAGACGTAAAGAAAGTTATCATATGGCCGGTACGGCCCCGCGCGCGCTTTTGTCGTAAAACTTTTGGGAAAATCCCCGTATGGTCGCATTGCCGTACGCATTAGCGCAAGCAGGACCGGAAAAAGCCGTACAGCCCTACTAGGAACACGTGCTGCTCCGTGCGATGCAGTTTTAGAGGACTTCGTCGCTTTCAAACATCCAAGTTATTTACAGCCATAAAAGCAAATACAAACAACATATTAGTTAAATTTTCTGTGCAAATTTTTGAAACTTATTTGGGCCAAACTACGTATTCTGAGTGCTTATGAATAGTGTAAAGAGCCCATATGATAAAAAGCTTATTGCTGGGTCATGGTGCACGGACCTACGCCATAATCTCGGACCAAATATTTTTCCGTCCGGCCCTCACAATCAGTCAATAAGTACATATTATTGTTAGAGAATTAGATCTTTTACTGGAAATAGTGTATTGAAACATAGAACGTTTCAAAACACTGTTTCCAGTAAAAGATTTAATTCTTTAACATTTTACAAAACTGGATGATTAGAAATTATGTTTACTTAAGTACATATTAGGGAGCTTAAGATCTACGACGACGACGTCGACGAAAACGCCAGAAAACAATGATATCATTGGTTAAAAGAGCATAAATAATCGTGCTGCACGTGCGGCACGGATTTTAGCTCATATTTTTGCGGTTCTCTGCGTGACGACGACGTGAAATCACTAAATTTTAGGTTTTGACGACAACGTGAGCATGCAAGAGAGAATCTTTCATTCTCTATTTTCAGTCTGAAACCGCTCGTACCAATTTATTTTTAGGATACTTCGCCCACATTGTACGAAGTGAACGAGATGCAATAATCGCGAAAGACTTTTACTAGAGCTAAGCTCTATTTTGAGCTGACGTTTTCGTCGACGTCGCCGTCGTAGATCTTAAGCTCCCTAATAAACACTTAATGACTGGTCCCTCGGGAAACAGTTCATTTTGTTTCCCGAGAATCTCAATGTTTCCCCGAGGCGCAGCCGAGGGAATCATTGAGATTCGAGGAAAACAAAATGAACTGTTTCCCGAGGGACCAGTCATTAAGTGATTTGTTATATAGCAAAACGAATGGGTCAAACATTTTGAAAGAAGCGCCCAGATTCCAGCGACAACATCAGGCCACCTTCAACTGCACGCTCTGATCACGTGCAACAGCGGTCAACATTTGGCGGGTAACAGTGAACTGTACCCCGTGTGACGTAATAGTTTTCGCAATGTTGCCCGCTCATGGCATTTGGTGGTAAACAGTTTCATTGTTAAATGCCATGTGACCATGAACTAGCCAATGAATGGGCGCGCTGTAGCGGGAAAAACTCCAGCTATATAACAATATTATTGATATTATCATTTGATTTGTACTGTAACTTTGCAGGAAAAGTTCCACAAGCAGGTCTATGGTATCAGCATCAGAAGCAGCAAGTCAAACTTTGCAAGTGCAATTATTGAAAATCCTGAGATGCTAAAGATCCAGCAACGACATGTGATGAAACAACAGACTCTTGCTAATACAAGCAAGCCAAATGCACCGCCACCTCCTCTTATACCCGCCACAGAGACACCAACGAAACAAGAAACTTCTTCTATGAATGGTACTGTAAATCAAATGCGGATAACATCTAAATTAGTAGTGGAAATTTTATTCATTGGAATCGTGTTTGGGACTAACGTAGGATTCTTTTACAACAAACTCTCATGCAATGAAGTTCCTATTGCGTGCAGAATTCCTCCCATGTTGTTGTTCTTTTCTGGTTTGAGTTACAGTGCTGAATCATTAATCGAATGTGCGCTAATCGCATTTTATATTGTGGGAAACGTTTGGAAAAATCAAGGCAGCCCCAGAGCTTTTGTATATTTTTCAGGAAATGTTAGCAGAAGTCCAACAAGCACAAGTTACTTAACCAGTCCTATTACTAAAAGCCCCTTGGATCCTAATGTAAGTGCTTAGGCGTTTTAAGTGTTCTCTTGTACTGCACGATTTAAGGACGGTGCCTACTATTGTTAAAACGAGGCTAGTTAGGCTAATTAACGCAGACAAAAGAATAATTTGTTGGTGGCCATTTTTACATTCGGTCATTGAGTTAATTTGCTCACAGAAGACATGTTGCTATTTACAACTTGACTTCAAAAGGTATAAGAATTTGTTTAAGTTGGTTAAATCTCCAATTTTAAGCCGTTTGGCTTTGGTAACGAGCCAGTTACTAGCATCAAAAAACTGCTAAATTTTTGAGTGACAAAATTATCCCATACATTCCTTGTAAAATTCAAATTTTCAAAGCGTCATTGCTCGGAGAAAAATGTAAACAACGATTCCCCAATACCAAGGCTAACTGTAATATACAAGTAATGTGCTTCTTTGCTTGTCTGAATAGAATGTTCGAGAAAGGCAAATAGAAACAAGAACCAAAGATGGTCGGCGTCGAATCACCCCACTGTTGGTGTCATCAATGGAAGTTAGGTCAGTTTGATCCTAAATGATTTGAGGAAATCTTCCAGCGCCATCTTAGATGATCTATTGTTGTTTACAGTGATTCACCGATGCCATTTGGAGTTTCTTCACCCGCCGTATCGGCCCCAGGAAACTCCAGTCTGCCCAACACATCTCAGACAGCCGCATCAATTCCAACAACTACTCAGGTAAAAACAACGTATACTGTTATAACAATTTTCTCACAGATTATTGCTGCGCTTTATCCTTTTATTACAGCCATTTAGAAATCACTGGTGATCCTTGCAATCTGATTGGCTCTCAGCAGTGCGATTTATTCCCAAATCGCACTATTTTTTGCTCTAAATCGCACCATTTCCCCAGCCAATGGGAAAGGAACACTAAAACAAAACAACCAATCAGATTTCAAGGCTTCTTTAAGGTAACCAATCAAATTGCAGGAAAATGAAAGACAAAGAAAACCATTGTGTGGCGGACTTTGCAACTTTTGTTCCAACTGGATCAATAAAATATTGGTAGTGACTAAAATCCTGTATTTTAGCGATGAAATAATGTTTTTATGGTTTCTAAATGGATGTAATAAAGTGGTAATTGAAGTTCGTGTCGTGCAATTTTGGTCTGAAATCATACTTGTGATTTCAAATCGAAATAGCGCTGCGCGCTCGTTCGATTTTGAAACCACACGAATGATTTCAGACCAAATTGTACTCCACTCAGTTCAATTACCATTATAAACTAGTGATTTTAGTGATATCTATTCGCGTAGTTCTGCCTTCATGAACATTTTATAAAATTTGCGTCACTCGCTTGAGTGAGAATAACATGTGAGATTTTTTTGTACTACAGACTTTGGTCGCCCTGGATTCGAGAATAGGAGAAAATGCGACAACTGGATTCACCAGCAAGTAAGTAAAAGTTGCTCGTTCCCTGTACAACTCCCAGATAACAATAAGCAATTTTTGAGGGTGGGTTTTTTTTAATTTCCGGGGTGATCAAGGTGGAGGCAAATGGAATCGGTCAAGTCTTTCTTTATTCGACCTTTATCAACTCGTTGATAAAATCAATTTCTGTTTCTTATTCTTTTTGCCTATACCTTGATTATTCGTATATCCATGCATTGCACCCGTACCTTACAGATTGGAGAATGGGGCGTTTTTACTCACGTGACTAGCAGCCATATTGGATTAGTGAAACAAAAGAAAGTATTTGCATAAAAATAGAGTTCAATTATCGGAGGATTATTTTGGTACACCATCATGGCCGCCGTTTCTTTGTTTTGGAACACCAACATGGCCGCCGTGACGTCACGTGAAAACGCTCTATACTCTGCTAGCAGGTTATTCACCAATCTTTTGATTGCACTGATTGGTCAAAGTGCATTGTAATTGTAGGTTCTTAGCCAATCAGATTCAAGCTAGTAAGTAGGAGGTATAGTAATGATTGTTGTCCGTAGAATTGTTCTTATCCCAAGTAAGGATACTGGTACATTTCTGGTCTAATTATCGTAATTGTTAGTCGCAGAATTTTTCTGAAAGCGCTGACATGAGTGGTTGTCGACTGCTGGTGGTTACAGTTTACGAAACCTCTCAGAAAAGCTTTTTTCTTCGTACGAAACAATCGGTTCAAAATTTCACGTGTAACATAATCCGTGACTTTGCACTTGATGGCCTGCGGCCGCACGAATTTCGATTCTTTCTCCAAAAATAGCATTAAATTTGGAACGCGGAGTTTGGCATTTCTTGATTATCGTTTTAAAAACGAGTTCTACTTCTGCTCTGACAGCGGTAAAGCGCGGCCGGCGAAGCGGTGCAATTTACTTTTGTATGAACCCCGGGAATAGCAGCTTATGCAAATTTAATATTTTTACGATTTTTCGCGGCTGCGCCTCCTTGGCTAAAATATATTTAGGGTTAGGGTTGTTTTTCTCCTGTATATGAAATAACGAAATAAAAAGTGACAAATTATTGAGTGCCCTAAACAAATAACGCTGTGACTGGCGCTTCGACCGAATCCACAAAAAGCTCATTCCACTAAACATTTTACTGATAATATAAATAAAAAATACATTAGTTCTGTCCTGTAGAGATGATTTTCGCCCAGATCAAGATGACTTGCTCAAAAAAAAAATTGATAGCTTTTGGGCCGCGGTGGTTTCATTGTTTCACAGCAGTTCTCACAAAAGCTCCACGGGAATCAAGCGGCATTGATTCACGTTTTGAAAATTTATTTTCAACCCAACTAACCAGTAAAAAGGTTTCCCTTTATCAGACCCCAACGGTTTTACATAAACCTGCCGCAATCTTTACTTTTTCACTTTTAAACCTGAAAAACATCGGTGGCATTGCCACTTTTCTCGTCTTTCTCAAGTATGGCGTGAAAAATTTGACAGGTTGCGGGTTTTTCTTGCACTAGCGAGTTCGACGATCACCAGCGGAGTAGCAGCAATGTTATGTTGAGAGAGAGATGGATGAAAATCTTGCTGCGTTGTTGATCTCAGATAATTAATTAAATTAATAAATAATTAATTCGGGCGACCAACTTGGAGGGCTGAGCACCCCAGCTGAAATGCTTGGGAGCCCGGAGGGCTTCCCGAAATTTTCCTTAGAGCACAGCCTTGAATCACTTTGAAATTTTGTATGTCGTCTGCTCTCACATAATAATCAGTCATTACAGGATTCATTTGTCCAGGATCATTAAAACAGTCGATCGTAACACCAGTACCCAAGATTTCCCCGCCACAAGAGATTGATAATGATCTCCGTCCAATCTCCCTTACTAATAGTATTGCAAAGATCCTGGAGGGATTTACGAACAGGAGGCTTCTACAACAGATAGGAGATAAGATTGATTCCAAACAATTTGCTAGGAAAGGACATTCAACAACTCATGCCCTTGTTTACCTCCTACAAGCAATCCACGAGGCTATTGACCGTGGAAATAATTGTGTTAGAATCTTCTCGGATTTTTCTAAGGGTTTTGACTTGATTGACCAATAAGCCTTCTCGATTTGGCTGTTAGAGACACACATTCATTTTGTACTGCCCATAAGATGAAGCTAAACCCTCGGAAGTGTAATGAAATGCTGATAAATTTTATGGAGTACCCGAACTCTGTAATTCCACCTATTTGTATTGGAAATCACCAGCTCGAACGTGTCTCATCTTTTAAATTACTTGGTGTTAAAATCAGAGACGATCTTAAATGGAATGACCACATTGACTATATTTATTGTAAGGCCGCCAAACGTTTATATACCCTAAGAGTGCTTAAAAGAGCTGGTGTAGCGAATAGCAATATTTTAAATATTTATAAGTGCTCTGTCAGATCCATTTTGGAATATGCCGTGGCTGCTTGGCAAGACATCCCTGAATATTTGTCATCTAAATTAGAATCTATACAAAGGAGAGCCCTTAAGGTAATACTCCCGGGTGTTGGTTATAAGGAAGCCCTGACCATATCTGGCCTTCCAAGTCTAGAAGTCAGGCGAGAAACATTAAGTAGGAAGTTCATTGCGACGTGGAAACTCCGCCCTCAGGCTAATGTTTATAATGTTCCTTACAATCTTAGATCTGGGAGTGAAAAGTCCGTTCGCCAGGAGGCAAGAACCAAAAGAGCTAATGATTTTATCAAACAGTCCTTCTCAGGACTACACTCACCCGGACGATCGTACTTTACTTGACTCCTGGGTTCAAACCATTTACAACCATTTACGATTTTATAACTTTTAGATTTCTAGATTAATTATTATGTAGATTTTACATTAGTATACCTTAATTATTTTTAATAGTTTTGTAAGTGATACCGCTTGATAATTCAGTTTATACATAGTTCTAACTGCAAAGAGTGGATTAAACGATATATATATATATATATAGTCCTTTGGAGTCAGTAATGCAAGATGTATTTCCAACGACGATCATCATATTTGTGTTCCAAACAATGACAAACCCTTGCACGGAGTTGCATGATTCGAAAATGGTTTGTGTGCTGAGATGTGGT
>NC_090879.1:34872678-34882678 GCF_036669935.1 Montipora foliosa
GCCACTATAAAAAAAAAACATAATGCTCTTTGTCCCTCCAGGAATTTGCATAAGCATTGCATAAGCATTTTATTTTCTCTTGGGACTTACAATGGTCCCAAGAGAAACTAGAAAAGATGCTCATGCAAGATTTTGCGGGTGAGGCTAAATTGGGTGGGTGGGTCGTGGGTGGTGGGTCGTGGGTCGTGTTTGTTTGAAGATAAAAAAATATATATATATTAGCTCCCTCAGTGCTCGGTCCAAATTTGCAAGTGCCCTAAGAGTAGGGTTAGGTTTAGGGTTTAGGGTTAAAAGTATGTATACATGACGTGTATACATAGAGGATCTCGGACCCACGGCTCACGACCCACCCACCGACGCCGATTAGACACTCTCGATTTTTTAGGGACAAGCAAAGAGTATTATTTTCATAGTGGCTAATTTCCCGAGCCGCTTTCTGCAACTTTAAAAGTACGCAGGATATTAATCCTTAATTTTACTCGACCCCATGCGATTACCTATTCTAATTATTGCCGGGGTTTTTTGTCTTTTTTTTTAGTCAAGTGATATGCGTTGCCTGTGAGAACAGAAGCATTAACTTGTTTTCATCCACCGGACGAAAGTAAGTCAGTTTCTCTTCTTCTCTCTCAACGCCCAACGCCGGTTTTTCCTCAGTGTAGGGGAGTATGTAAACCACAAGACTGAGGAATTTAATACATAATCAGAAATTTCTAACAGAATTGGACGCAGTGACAACAGTTAATGACAACGCAACGAGTTTAAGTTCTAACATGGCGGTTGTTCGTGCAGTCGAGCACATTCTTCATTTTTCTCTACGCATGCGCCGAACGCACACCGCAGGTTAATAGTATCGCAGTGAGTCTAGATTGCTAGTCACCAGATTCCACAGGGAGTATTTGTTTACAATTTTTGCCTCATTAGCACAAGGCTATCTTTTTGTAATCAAGCAGCCGAGAATAAAGTACTGAAGTTCATTTTACAGTTGTGTGCTTAGTTACCTGACCTATGAATTAAATTGAGGCTGGAGTTGACCTTATTTTGATAGAAACCTTTTTTCTTTTCTTGTGTAAATTCTTGCTAAATAGCATGACAACAACATCATTAACATAAGAAAAGGGGAAAGGTCTGTATCATAACACGGTCAACACCAGCTTCACTTTCATTTGAAGGCCAGGTAACTAAGCCCACAAGTGTAAAGAGGTCTATAGAAAGGACATTGCATAATGAACTATCTGCGAAAATTTGTACGAGATACAACAGACAATCTCTGAGCAATGATGCTTTTAGTGAAAATTTTGAAATTTGACGAGGAATGTATGGGATCATTAGCGCTTTTGGAACCCAAAAATTTAGCAACTTTTGAGTGGCCAATAAAAGGCTCGTTATCAAGTCTAAAAGGCTTCAAATTGGAGATTTTCACTTCCTTTTTTTCTTCAGATTTTCTTCAGTGTTTGCTTAACACTTGACTGGCAAAATTTTGAGCTTTGAGTTTTATCCAAAGGCCGTTTACTTTTGTGTGTAATTGTTGGATTTCACGGTCCGCCAATAGTCACGTCCAAAACTGACCGATTGGACCTCAGTGGGTTGGATCCAGGGAAAAGTCACGTCAAAGGCTCGCTAGCTTAAAATTTCAGCGTGTGAATGCAGCTTGTTATATATGCAAAACGCGAGTTTAAAAGTCTGAAAGCCCAAAACTACCGTGCTGCTTATCAATTCTGCGGCGTACACACCTCCTCAACCTCGCTCTCTTAAGAACTTAAAATTAGTAATGGCGGACCAGTAAATAGGAAAATTCCAGTTAAAATAAACAGTTGCATTTTTGAAATCAATACTTAAAACTTTGGTCGCTTAGAGTTTAGTTAACATAGTTTTGAAATCCAAAGAAAAATAAGAATTGATTTTTTTGGTCACAGGGGCACTTTAACTGAGTTCAACAAGTTCTTTTACCTTTTGAAATCAATTTTTAAATAACATGATACCTTCTGTGATCAAACTCTTTCATATGTTTATGAAACAAAATGTCAACATCACCAAATACTACCCTATATACATGTATACTCGTCTGGCTTTTACAGGCTGCTGCCTTCCATGGTTCTGGACTCGCCAGCTTCCATCTTACAGTGCAGTCGCCATTACGTCATGGTTGTAACCTCTGCCGGAGGCGTATACATATGGTGAGTTTGACACTACACAGTATTTATAACGCTTTTACCGGCTGGTAAAACGCAGTTAATGGAACATGACACCCCTAGAGGGCAAGACTGCTTTCGTTCGTCACGCAATCCAGTAAGATAAATAATAGAACAATATTGAATGCTGAATTCATAAATGAATGTTCCCTTATTCTAGCAGTTAGTACAAACGCTATTCATGTCTGTATTTTAGCTTCTATCTTGCTGAGTAATCTAGTGATATATCTTAGCTTTTCCTAGATTGGTCCTTATATTTGTTAGCCCCATTCATGGCTGACAAGCCCGCCACGTGGCGTCTCTTTAGCCCGTAGTACAGCTGTACCTATTGGTCGAACTTTGAGACACTGTCTTACTATATAAATCTCAATACACTGTAACAGGGCATAATCCTGGCAGCTTGCACGAGAGTACACAGTTTGTAACAATTTTGCTTTAAAATTTATGGCGCGCCCACGTTCCAAGTCTTCGAAGGCCACGCGAACAGCCGCCTTCAAGAACCTCTCCAGCGAAGTTCTTCGCCTTCGCCTGCAGAGCCTTAATCTTCCTATCACTGGAAGCCGTGCCCACCTGGTTGAAAGGCTGAGGCTGGCCACAAAATCAGCGCCGGCAGCCACCCCTGGTCGCTCCAGAAGTCGCGCTCAGAATGGACGGGTGTACAAAGATAAATCTTTGGCTTCAAACGTACGCGTACGACCGCGTCCGCAGCCCAGTGTCCCTGCAGAACAGGTCGACGCAGAGACTCGCAGTTCCGACGACGACGAGCAGTCGGATATGGACTCAGCAGTGGAAGAACTGTTCGAGGACTTCGAGCCACAAGTCCCCAAGGATGCGGTGTTTTCGCCCGCCCAAATGTCGGCCATCCAAGAGACCGTGTCGGCCTCTGTTAACGAAGCCTTACGGGTCTTTAACAACCACGAGGCCCAAGCCCGTTTCCCGGACGACCTTCGCACTCCTGGTCTTCGTATGCCGAACACAGCGACTCCTTTGGGCCTGCATCGTCCTTTAGAAAAAAGCCTCGAAGACAAAATACTCCGCGGTGAGTACATCGACTTTTGTTTATTACTGCCCGACTTCATGTATCGCTCCCAGGCCCCCGCTCTGCAGTTACGCTACGAGGACTCGTCACCGGGTTCCCAGGGGTCCCCGCTAACTCTGGTTAGGAGGAAAAAACCCGTGATTGACACTTTTCAAAAATGGCTAGACGCCTTTACTGCCTACATGCTGGTGATCGTCGCTGTCCATCCCTCGCGTGCCTTAGAGTTACTAAAATACCAGCAAACTATCAGCAAAGCAGTCACTAAGTTTAAGGGCCTAGCCTGGCTTGCATACGACGAACAGTTTAGACGCCGCGCCGCCTACGACCTTTCAAAACCCTGGGACAAAATTGATCTCGAACTTTGGACAGTCACCTTCTCTGGCCTAGCTAAGCCACATTGTTCTGTGTGCTCTAGCCCGTACCATCCAGCGGAAGATTGCCCCAACCAAGACCCAAGCAGAAAACCTCGCCGTCAAGCCCTTGTCTGCTTTGACTTCAATAAACCTTCCGGTTGTCAACGCCGTTCCTGCTATTTCCCGCACCACTGCCGTCGCTGCGGCTCAAGCAACCACGCCCAGTTCAACTGCTCCGGTCCCAAACAGTCCGCAAGTAGCAACAGACCAGCCAACCCCAGCGATCGCAGCAAGAAATAAGGTGGAGCAACGCCAGCTAGGATGCAACCCAACCGTATCCACCCCGTTAGATGTTGATAAATTAGTGCTTGAATTAGTTAATCACCCTAATAGCTCCTTTGTTAACAATTTAATCAGTGCCCTCCGGTATGGTACTCGCATTGGTTACCTAGGCCCCCACCAGCCCCGGGTGTCGCGTAACTTGATATCCGCCTCTCAACATCCTGAAGTCGTTTCTGGGAACATACATAAGGAAGTGCAGTTGGGAAGAATTGCGGGCCCCTTTTCCTCCCCGCCCCTACCTGACTTGCAGTGTCACCCTATAGGCGTGGTCCCTAAAAAGCACTCTGTCGAATGGCGTACTATTTATCATCTCTCTTACCCTGAAGGGGATAGTATAAACGACCACATACCAAAGGATCCTTATTCGTTGCAGTACGTTCGTGTCGATGACGCGATCGCTATTCTGCGGTCCCTGGGTCCTGGGAGTTTTATGGCCAAAACGGACTTGAAATCCGCCTTTCGTCTGATGCCAATCCATCCCGAAGACTGGAACCTTTTGGGTATATACTGGCAATCTCAGTACTACATAGACCTTTACCTTCCATTTGGGCTCCGCAGTGCTCCCTTCCTTTTTAACCAAATTTCTGATGCCTTAGAATGGGTTCTTAAACACAACTATGGCCTCCGCCATGTTATACACATTTTGGACGATTTCTTTTTAGCAGAGAAAACTAAATTTGACTGCCTAGGTAGCTTTACTACCCTTCTTAAGGTTTTCATGTCCCTTCGGGTTCCCACCGTCGCCTCTAAGACCCTGGGGCCCTCACAAGTTCTAGAGTTTATGGGCGTTGTACTGGACAGTAACCGCATGGAAGCGCGATTGCCTGAAGATAAGCTTGCCAGGATTCGGCAATTATTGGACTCTTTTACCGACCGCCGTTCTGCCCGCCTTTTAGATCTCCAATCCCTTATCGGTACTCTGCAATTCGCTTGCAGAGTAGTAGTCCCGGGTAGAACTTTCCTCCAGCGCATTATAAACCTCACCCGAGGGGTAAAGAATCGTTTTCATCATATCCGTTTGAACAAGGAATTTTCCAGGGATATTCAAATGTGGAAGGTATTCATCGCTCAATGGAACGGGCGATCCTTCTTCCTTGATTCCCGGGTCACCTCTTCCCCCGACCTGCAGCTCTATACTGATGCCGCTAGTACAATTGGGTTTGGTGGTTTTTTCAATGGTAAATGGTTCCAGGGTAGGTGGCCCCCTAATTTACTCATTAACAAGACCAAAGGGATAAGTATTGAATGGCAAGAACTCTTCCCTATTGTTATCGCCTGTGCACTGTGGTACCCGCACTTTTCCGGCAAACGTCTTCAGTTCTGGTGTGATAACCAGAGCGTTGTCGCTATCATTAACTCGGGTCATTCAAAAGCCCCCAGGGTCATGGACTTGGTGCGTTTCCTGGTACTTATTTCCATGAAGCATAATTTCCTGGTTAAGGCTCATCACGTCCCCGGGGCGCATAACGAAATAGCTGACGCCCTGTCCCGTTTTCAGGTTCAACGATTCAGGGAACTCGCTCCCGGTGCCGACCAGACCCCCTGCACCATCCCGCCTTCGTTCATGACCCTCTGAAAGCTGAAGTCCTTAAGTATGCCAACTGGGCCTTGTCGTGGAACACCAACCGCACGTATACCTCTGGGGAGAAACGTTTTATTCAGTTTTGTCTCATGAACCGCCTAGCCACTCCCACAGGTGACATCCTCCCAGCATCAGAGGGAACTCTTATCTATTTTGCTTCCTTTTTGGCCCGTACAGTCCGCCATGGCACGATTAAGACTTATTTAGCTGCCGTTCGCAATCTCCACATTATGTCAGGCTACAAAGATCCCTTAAGGGGAAGACTCCTCCTAAAAAAGATATTAAGGGGAATTCTCCGCTATCAAGGGTCTCCTCGTATCCGCAGACAACCCGTCACCCCGGGCGTACTCTTAGCCATTCGCCCCATCTTACGTAGTTGGCTAGGACCAAGGGATTTCTCCATGATATGGGCTGCCTTTACCCTTGGCTTTTTCGCCTTCCTTAGGTGTAGCGAGTTTACCTATCCGGGGGTGCGCAGTTTTAGTTCTAAGTTTAATCTTACCAAGGACTGCGTTACATTTTGTCCCAGTCTGGTCTGCCCACAGCGCTTGCTTGTTACACTCAAGTCTTCTAAAACGGATAGTTTTAGGGCAGGGCAATCCCTCGTCATTGCCCGTTGCCCTTCTTTGTTGTGCCCTGTCTCCGCAATGCAGCAATACTTTCTCCTCGCCAACCCACGTTCGGGGCCATTGTTCTATTTCCAGTCGGGTCGTTACCTCACACGGTCCTCCGTCACTCATTTACTTCGGGACTCTGCTAGAAGCGCGGGCCTCCCGCATGAGAGCCTTAAGGGTCACAGCTTTCGCATAGGGGCGGCGTCTGCCGCCGCCGCTGCGGGCCTACCAGACTGGTTAATTAAGGTGTTAGGTCGCTGGTCGTCAGATTGTTACCAGCTTTATATTCGCACTCCGGAATCGGTGTTACTTTCTGCTGCTCCAAAAATGGCCAGTGTATCGGGCGATTTTCTTTAGTTTGGCCTTGCTTTGGGGGGATGCATGCCTTGCATGCATCTGTGGCGGTTAAGTCTGCGTAGCGACTTCCCCCAAGCTTTGGCATTGCTTGTGTCTTGCCATCTTATATCCTTGCCTTTATCTTGTCCGATCCAGCCTCTGCTGTGCTGGGGAGATAACAAAGGCTCTGCCAATACTCTTGTTCTATTCCCACGTTTGTGGGGGAATAAGTGAGGCTTTTAGTTTTTGCACCTATTATTAAGTCGCGTGAAAACCTGCCACAGGGCTGTGTCCCCCTCAATTACGCCATATTGTTATTTGCTTATTTGTTGTCGTTACACTATCTAGTCGCGTTACACTCTACTCTTAGTTTAAATTATGGAATAGTGACATTAATAACGCTTTTACCGGCTGGTAAAACGCAGTTAATGGAACATGACACCCCTAGAGGGCAAGACTGCTTTCGTTCGTCACGCAATCCAGTAAGATAAATAATAGAACAATATTGAATGCTGAATTCATAAATGAATGTTCCCTTATTCTAGCAGTTAGTACAAACGCTATTCATGTCTGTATTTTAGCTTCTATCTTGCTGAGTAATCTAGTGATATATCTTAGCTTTTCCTAGATTGGTCCTTATATTTGTTAGCCCCATTCATGGCTGACAAGCCCGCCACGTGGCGTCTCTTTAGCCCGTAGTACAGCTGTACCTATTGGTCGAACTTTGAGACACTGTCTTACTATATAAATCTCAATACACTGTAACAGGGCATAATCCTGGCAGCTTGCACGAGAGTACACAGTTTGTAACAATTTTGCTTTAAAATTTCCCACCCTCCCTCCCCGGGAGACGGGCTTTTGTTTGTTATTTGCCAATAAACTGGGGTCACTCCTTGTGGTAGGTTAAGTCTGCGTAGCGACTTCCCCCAAGCTTTGGCATTGCTTGTGTCTTGCCATCTTATATCCTTGCCTTTATCTTGTCCGATCCAGCCTCTGCTGTGCTGGGGAGATAACAAAGGCTCTGCCAATACTCTTGTTCTATTCCCACGTTTGTGGGGGAATAAGTGAGGCTTTTAGTTTTTGCACCTATTATTAAGTCGCGTGAAAACCTGCCACAGGGCTGTGTCCCCCTCAATTACGCCATATTGTTATTTGCTTATTTGTTGTCGTTACACTATCTAGTCGCGTTACACTCTACTCTTAGTTTAAATTATGGAATAGTGACATTAAGTTATTTCATAACGTTGAAAGGTAAGTGCACATCGCCATTGTCTTTTCTTTTTCTCAGGGATACCAAGAGAGTAACAGCTGTGCTAAAGAACGAACCGGTCCTTCCTCTCTTATCGGGTAAATCTTGCGATAACTTTAAAGCCTGGTTTTCAATAGCGACTCAAGCACAAGCATAGGTAGCTTATGCTGAGTGAAAACGAACGTTGACATAAGCATCAAAATCAACCACGGCATGCGCCATTTTGTTCAAATGCTGAGACGCTGGGAATCTGGAACGAGTGCTTTAATTGGCCGAATTTCCTTGTGCTTATGCTGCGTTTCGTGTTCACCCGACCCAAGCATAAGCACAAGCACAAGGAAAAGGAACAATTTTGATGCTTGTGCTTATGCTTGCGTTAATCCCGTTTTCACGGTGAAATAAACGCTGTTATGCTTGCACTTGTGCTTGCGTCGCTAGTGAAAACCAGGCTTTACACCGCTGCCGGTGTTTTTATAGTAAGATCACACGTTATGTAGACTGGTAAGGGGAAAGTACAGGCATCATAGAAAACTGCCCTGGCTTAATGACAATGAATGCAGTGACCTTTCGAAATTTGTCTCGGTATAAATGACTAACAGTTTGGATAAAATTACATTCTGCAGGCCCTGATGTCACAATTACACGAGCCTCGATATCAGAACCTGGATTTCCAATAATCACTCTCTCCAATCACTCCTCGTACTCCTACGACACATCCGTAGGGGCCTGGTAAGCCTGTTGCATGTTGCCAAGCAAAAAGGTTTCGTTAAATTTATCTGTTGAGTTCTCTTAACCAAATGACGATTTTCGCTGCTTTCACGCCTTAGCTTTTCATTAAAATCTGATATAGTTGTTTCCTTTTAGGTTGCAGTTAATTCAAGCTGATGATCTGTTGGCAATAAACTCCGATCACCAATCCGTTACACCTTCCCAAGATCTCTTGCAGGCCCAGGGTCCACTCTCTCAGCTGCAAGGGCAGAGTTCAAGGTGAGCTATTCGGATCGCTTTCAAAGTACTTATGACCATCAGAAATAAATGAAAATTGTAATTGGAAGGAATATATGGTAAATGAAACATACTTCTATTTCACTACTTCTTGAAAACTGCTTATCTGGCGCACTCTTTTAAAAATGAAACTTGACAGCGGCAATTCGTTATCTTCTACACTGTGCTGGCATGTTGCATTCAGTAAAAGATAACAATCTTAAATCGAGTTACTAAGGCCGCGTTTACATGAGAGGAGGGATAAGTTTCATCGCGGGACTGATGAAATTCATTCTTGTTTACTTGAGGGGCTTTTGGTCAGCAGTTATCATCGAGAAACAAACATGGCGCCGATTTCACGTCGATTTTGCAGAACGCTAAAGATTTAAAATAAAAGTTGCATTTGATACAAAGGCAATCCTGAAAAACGCATAAAAGAAGTGTTTACTTCCTCTTTTTGGCTGAACTCTTGGCGGTAAAGATGAGACTATGGAATATGCGCAGAATATCCAATCGACGCTAGCCAATTGCATTGAGGCTCAGAAAAATGTGGTCGCGGTCAGGGATGAAAAATTGTATCGTGTTTACATGCATTTTACACCCCGGGATGACATTTCATCCCAGTGCTGAGGACCAATCTTTTCCCTGGCAATCCCAACTACTTAAAGGTACTGTTTCCTTTGCGAGTTTTTTCCATGGAATGTTTCTTTTTTATGGCAGATACGGGCGCCAGTCCACAAGACTTTTCCGCTCTAATCATGGCAGACAACAATCCGCTACAGCAGTTCATTTGGAGGTGAGACGAACGCAAAACGCGGTGAATGTGCATTAAGTCGTTTTCTTTAGGGTGTGACCGAAAGACTAAGGGTTCGATCAAGACTAAATAGGGCGCTTAAGCAAGGGCGAAGTTATCCTGCGAGCAGAGGCCCTTCGATCTCCCTTCATAAGTCAGGAAGAGGGAGGAGGAAGGGAATCTGCTACCCGCCAGGCCCCAATTGTATGGCAGTATAACTTTATCCGGTGAATAAGTTTCCTTCCAACAGTTTCAATCTACGCAAAGATAGTTGTAAGTATTTGCTCGCGTAACTGTGAATGGATCGTTTTCACTCACCTGACGAAAATCATAGGAACCGTTACTCTGCCGCCATATTCGGGTGTACCAAAAAACCTATTCCAAACAAAAGCGTTGTCTGCGAGGATGGTTTTTGTGCACGATGGTAGACTGTGCGAGCAAAAGTGGACAGGACAAAGGAGTTTACTTCGCAAGGGTTCCTTCCATAGTTAAAAATCAAGGTAGTAAAGCCCAATCGTT
>NC_090879.1:34887678-34927678 GCF_036669935.1 Montipora foliosa
ATACTTCTTTTGGCTGACTACCTATGTACGCTACCTCTCTCAAGCGGGTAAGTATTTCTTATCGTCAGACAAAAAGAGGGAGAAAGAAAATAACAACAAAAACAGAACCTTTGTTATAGTTTCTGCGGGATTTAGTATTGTTGCCAATTCAGTGGGGCACAACATAAAGTATAAATAACTAGTTCCAATATATATACGTCGGTGAAGCAGTTCCCTGAAATATATAAACTACCTTCTAGTAGTAATCTTGGATTACTACTTGGGTAAGGAACGAAACAATCTTACAGGACCGAAGTTTGAGGATACGAGCATTCTTTAGATGGTTTCAATAAGCGCCGATTACTGTGACTCATGTGACAGGATTTAAATACTTTGCCCCTTGCTAGACTTTGAATCATGAGTAAGTGTGATCTGTTTGATTTAAGAAGGTAAATTGCGTTAAAACTAAGTACGCATCTTTTCTGAGGAAACGATACAATAGCCCCCTGAGAGGACATGTAACTAGTAAAATACTAAAGCTAGAAAGATGGAAGAAAAGAAAAGGAATCGAGTAACATTGGCATCGAGGCTGACATGTTGATCATTTCCGAGTTCACTTCAACTTCTTTTACACTGCAAGTTAAAGCGCGAATTAGTGTGGTTATCGGTTTTTCTTTTCGTGTACATTTATCATACACGAGAAAGACTTACACCAAATTCAGCGTGACAGTGGTTGATACTAACTGTGCTCGTCTTTTAACTTCCTTTGAGGTGCTTTCACGAGAAACGTTCACTGAAGTTAATCACTTTCGGGCGGGGTTGACAACTATCGAGATATAAGTTTAACGTGTGATTGCCTTTCTAATCGGTCTCGCAATGTCCGTATCCATGGTAAAAACCGCGGCTGCAGCCTGGGACTGAATACCAGACCTCTCGTGAAGCTTTGTTGAATCAAATGTTGATGATATGTTGAAACCGTCTGCGCACCCAAGCAGTCAACATCGTTCATCAAAATCGAACGGATGTTAAATCAATTGTAGGAGCTGTTTGTCCGAGCCTTAAGATAGGCTTAGATGGATACAGTTATTGTCCAGTAAGCTTTTTAGATCTCTTCTTCTTATATATTTGATAAAAAATAATCATTTTTTTTATTTTTCGGTCTACAGGATTTGAGGCTCGATTGCGCGAAGTTTGTGAGGAATTACTTGGGCCACCACACAGGTATAAGCGGCAATTAAAACGTTAACAGTCGGTTGCATAGTTTAATGCAACAGTAAAGAGAGTTATCGTTGCGTTCACCGCAATCCTGAGGCTCTTGCTTGTCATAAAAGCACGAAAATTCTCCGGCTTCCTCTAACGTTTCTCTCTGTTTTGGAAAGTTACTCTTTATCTCTAGGAAACAGGCAAGAAATAAGTTTCTTTCAAACAAGTTTAAAACAAGTTTGTTTTTTGTACAACGAAAATTTCAACCTGAGGTTAAACAAGTTGTTGGTCGTGACATCATCAGATTCGTTCAGATTTCAGTTTACAAATGTACTTCCGACCCATTTTCTTGTACAGAAGCATTGGACATCAGGACAAGACTTCCGGCTGGAATCCCTCTATTCTGGTAAGACAACAATTATTAAATTTGGAAAGTAGCCCTTTTTTATTTTAGGGAGACAATGTGACCGGTGGGTCAGCGCGGAGGAGGCTCTTATAAGTGTTTACGTGTATTCTGTATTATTTCAAACTCTAACAAGGAGAGCTCCTCAAACTCCACCTCCAACACGCCATGACTAACCTTGAATATCAAAGTACTACTCGATGACGAGCATAATCTATTCGTTACCTTTTCAGGGATACCAAAAAAGAAGTCTATTACGCCAACTTTTGCCTCATATAGGTAGGATTTTTGTTATTTTACGTCAGTATTTTCACGGCTTTAGGTGGTTCAAGATTTTGTGTTGCAATGAAATTTCTGCCCATCTAGCTTTGATATTTTTTTTGTCCGGTCTAATGCTGTATGTAGAGGCCTATGGGTGAGTGGCATAAGATAAGTGGCAAGTAGTAAAGAAGTTAAAAAGGTGGAAATACATAGTAACAAAGAACGAAATGATATATGAAATGAATCATATACTGAACTGCGGATATGAAATCAAGTAAAGCTATGATCCTCGCAGCTATGGTCGCAATTTTTGCCTCTGGTGGCTTCATAGCTCAGTTGGTTAGAGCGTCGCACCGGTATCGCGAGGTCACGGGTTCAAACCACGTTGAAGTCCTGAATTTTTCCGGCTTCTTTACGCAATTGCTAAAATTGCGTCCATAACTGCGAGGATCATAGCTTTACTTGACATATTAACAAACTAACGAATTTATCTTGAAAATTGAGGTTTCTATCATTACAGACAGGACTGCAAGAGTGAATCAGATAAAGGTGTTGATTATGTCATTGGTGGGCTCCCCAGCACAGCCACAAATGAGTCTATTTTTAGAATACTCGTTCCCACGAAAATCAGTTGTCATGTCCCTGAAAAAAACGTGGCAGAAACAGACACGCGTGTCATGGCTTCTTCTGATTGGTTAAAATTGGCGGCCCTTTGTTTGTTTCGCGCGCAAAGTGTATCTAAAAATAAATCCATTTGTGACTGTGCTGGGATAAGGCCGCAAAGTGATAACAGATCAACACTATTATCTAATTCACTCATGAGAACTGTCATCGTATTTCCGACTGAAAATACTTCTGCGCCAACATGTAGGTGTCCTGAATTCATTTGAAAAGTGTGTATTGTCTGATCTTTATGCACAATGTGTTTTTCAGGTACAAACATTCGTCTGCAAAGACTTTTTACCGAGTTTAAGGAGCAGTTGGATGCGCTCAACGTGCTGTAACTAGAGTCAACAAACGATCACTACAGCTCTACTTATCGTGTTCAGCGTCACTTCTAAATAATGTGTATTGTGACCTTTATACAACGGGTGACATGTGGTACAGAAAAGTGCCTTGATTCATGGTACTATCCTCTGAGTAGAACAGTGTTGGCGTGACATGTTGGTCGATGTCACCTGTGATGCATGGCATGACTTACGCGACGTGGTGGAACCCAAGTTAAAGAGCGCTCCCTGCACTTCGATGGGTTTCGGTACTTAATGACACATGCGTTGCAATTTGAGCGAATTGTTGTGACTTATGTTTGTCACATATGCTGGTTCGCTTGTGGCAATCGTCATTAAACGTGGCCCACAATGTAAAATAGTCATATGAGGAACCGCGAATGCCTGGACGTCAGCCCGCTGATGGTTGAAAATGCTTGATCGTTTGTTTGGTCTTAGCGATGGATCACACCCGATACAATGTAAACTGAAGCGTAATGTCAAACAGATTAAACAATTTCAGTAATATATCTACACGCTTGGACCATGCGAACACCTGGATCTGTCTCGTAATGGATATCTTCACAAACCGAAGAGTACTTCAAACAGAGATGGCTAATTGCAGTTATTTGCAAACTGTCAGTTATGCAATCTAAGAGTTACAGTAAGGGAGGAACGTTCCATATGCTCGTCATTACAGAGATTTAGCATTACGTCTACGTAAAACGCGAACGGCAAAATCGACCACGTGACCATGATTTTCTCGCCATTTTGCTCGTTTGCCGGTTGCCGCATGCCGTTTCTTTGTGAAAGTAGGCTTTTAGAGAGATTTGTCATCGTGTTTACTTGGTCTACATGAAACGCCGGGGAATGAAAAGGTATTGTTTGCCATAAAGGCGTGAAAATTGTCCTCTTCCAACTCCTCTTTCTCGTTTGAGAAGTTTATTGACACCTGTAGCTAACGCGCAAGCAATGATGTGATATCAAACAAGCTTCTTTCATTTTTGGCAAAACGCAAATTTTAATTCGACGTTTGCCGTTTGCCCGTAAACGTGATGCTTAATCTCTCTAATATTATTTTCCTCAGTTTGCAGTGAAGAGGCTGCTGTAGGCATTTCTTATTGACTCGGTATTAATCGGTGCGCAGACGGAATTTTTTAGCGCCCAATGCCTCTGTTAGACTGCTCGCAGTCCCTTCTGAGTTAACAGTCGAACCGCCCTGTTTGGTCACGCAAGCGCGCCGAGGGGAGAATGGTGAGAGAGAGAAAGAGAGATTTCTATCAATCACCATTCTTCCCACAGCTCGCTTGCGTGGCCAAAACGGGCGCTTCGACTATTAACTCAGAAGGCACTGTGAGCAGTCTATGCCTCTGTAGACGTTGCATTACAACGTGACGGATCAGTGATCGAGATTTTAGGGAGGTAAAGTGACGACCACAGCAACGACAACGCGGCCACAAGGCAAGATTCCAAACTTCATTGTTTACGGTTTGTTTCATTAACATACGAGTTAGCTCACGGAAGACATCATACTATTTACAACTTAATTGACTTCAAAAGGTAAAAGACCCTGTCAAACTTAGCTAAATCCCTAATTTTGAAGCCTTTTAGCCTCGATAACGAGCCAGTTAGAGCGGTTTTCAATTGAGTGTCGAAAGTAATTAACGAATTGCTTTGGGTTTGCATTACGTCACTCAGTGGGTTGGTTCAAAGTGTTCGCGTCACTTTTTCAAACAATCAGAAGGGAAACCAAAACCAATCGTGGCTCGCGCTTGCACATTTTCCCGCGCTTTGTGTAGGCTACGTGTAATTACTTGGAGTTTTGATTGGTTTACTGGATTGTCTCCGTCCTTTTTGATTGGCCAAAGTAATTACTTTGGTTTTGGTTTTACGACACTCATTTGAAAACCGCTCTATTAGCCATCAAAAACTGATAAATCATTGGGTGCTAAAGATCTAGAAATTTCAAAGCATATATTATGGATGAAGAACCTTCGCTGAACCCACGACCTTCGGATTAGATCACCGTTGCTCTACCGACTGAGCTACAAGGCCAGAAGGGAGCTCCCAATTGGCCCGTCTTGTAGTTCGTGCTGAAAGTATCTCTCACTCGTTCGCTTCGCCTCATTCGTGAGAGAAACTTTCAGCACTCGAAGATAAAATTCTTATCCCCGCGCGGCCATGTAATATCCTCTGTATTTCGTTCAAATTTTCAGAGAGAGCTCATTGTGCAATGCACTTTCAATATTCTGTACTTTAGTCTGTACTGACTGATTAAAAAACGACAGCCTTGGGCTAGTGAGGCAAAAAATGTAACAAAGGATTCTGCTATTCTTGATTAAAAAAGGAAAAATAATCGCGCTGCATTTCTTCGTCGTACTCCACTAAACAACAACGTGAAATCACCAAAGATTTGGTTTTGATGACACTGCGAGTATACAACAATGAGCCAGTAATTTTCTATCTTTACTTTAAAACCGTTACAGGATAGTTCGCCCGAATTGTTCAATGTAATCGCGAAATACCAAAGAGAGCCCTACGGAAACCGGAAGTAAACATTTCGCATGCCAGGACAGGAGTCTCTATCAGTTTTTAAAACTAATCGCCTCTAATAGTAAAAGGAACTTTGCAACGTAAATGTGGTAGTGTGAATACATTCAAGTTAAAAGTAGATCATGGTTCACTTCCGGTAGCCGTCCATGCCACGTGGTTAAGCTACCTATAGATCGTTTTCACTGTCAAGCAACAAAAAAACAAAATCGAAACCGTTCAATCAAATAACCCAAAAACTTGGAATGTTGTAGGAGATAGATTTATAAATCACCTCAGCAATTCTCAGGTCTGTGCAGTACATCGTTTCTGAGTTATTTGTCGAAGCGTTTCACGCAACTTTATGAGTTTTGTATGGAGCCGACATGTTGCACAAATATGGAGGCCAAAAATCCATACGCACATCTGGAATTCATTTAGCGATGTCAGCGCTTACTTTTCGCTCATGGCATAAAATACCTGTGTATGAACACATCTCCTAATGTAATTGAAACGCTCAGACTGCTGAGATTCATAGGCATAGACATTTTTTCAACCAAGAAACGAAAGACGGCATGGAAATCGAAAGTTGAAAAAAGGTTTATTTCTTGGTCATCTTCAACCTCCGAAAGATACAAATTCAAAACACCTTGCGATTTGATGACGTCTCTGTGAAAACTATCTATTCTTTTAATCTACCTCTCTTAAGTGTAGAGAGAGAGAGAGAGGCATGAGGCTGCGTGATCATAAAACAATCACTGCAGAACTCGTAGAGTGAGAGAATATTGTACTAATAGGTCAGTGCTTCTCGTCTTTAGGCAGAGGTCTGTGGTTCATGTCGTAAGCTCGTTTTGTGCATGTTGTGTTGTTTGCTTTTGTCAACAGTCTTTCGTTATAGAAAGCAACATTAGCAACCCACAAAGAGACAATACTCGTTATGCAAAAACAAAGCCTGTTTTTTTATGTGATCGTTTCCGGTTGTATTTTAGCCATTGGTGGCTGTGTTTGTAGCCCGGTTGCACCTGTTATAAACTCCAAGTTACCCTAGAGCTTCTAAAGCTGTTTCTGTGTCCTCGTTTACGTCGAGGCAATTCTCTTGCGGCGCGGGGAAAAATGAGTTGGTTTGGACAATACGATGCAGCTTCTGCCCTCCGAGAGCCATCCCACGTTTTCTTCAACTCTTAATTAGTTAACGTCAATCGTGCTTTGTCACAAGATTATTTTAACTGGATTAAGATGGGGAAAGATGAATTAATACATATGACGCCCTAAATATCTTTGGAAGTGGCACTACTCTTTGTGCAACAAAACCGAAAGAAAATTTTGTGTTAATTATTTATATTACTGTGAGAAATTAATTGTTGTAAGCATATGCTTTCCCCACCTCTTTACTTTTACGGAAAGTTAGTCACCCAAGGTCGTCTGGGAATCATAGATGAAAATTTTGACTGAGTGGACAGAATTATTCACTTGAACACTGAAGTCACCATTTTATTCTTTTTTTGTCATTCTTGGAGTATTGTATTCGCTCAATTTACGATTTGAATATAAGTTGAACCACGGGAGGGGTTTTCAATATCATTTAGTTTTTATTTTTTAACTGAATGAATTATCCCAACACGTTCTTTTAATCATGTGTTTGAAGGCCAAGAGAAGAGAAAACGGACTGTTGGCCTTTATTTCCCCGTCATACATTTTTAATCCCGCTTAAAGGTAAAACAATCTTCATTTTAAAGCCGGGTAAAAAGAGACTACCGCGTTTAAGAGGCTTTTTGAGGGACCATTTTCAGGCATTATTTTTGCAACACGATTTACATATCAATGTGCTGAATTTTACTTTGAACAACATTTTCACATTTGCTCCGAATAATTGGAAATTCCATCCGGCGTAGACAGAAACAGAAATTGAATTTATTTCTCAGTTTAACAAATTAGAGTTCTGGTAGCATTAGGATTTTTTCCTGCTGTTAAAGTGGACTTTATGCGTTGTCGCAAAGGGGACGTTGTCTCGTTAATTATCTCCGTATTGCTGTTAAAAAGTTGAATTTTGGTGAAGTGCACGTATGGTTCTTTTAGTTTGGATTCAGGATTGATCGGAAGAAGCTTAGTTATAAACATTAAGCGGAAAAAACATGGTAAAATACGCGCAGGTGCCCATTGCTTGCCCGATTAAACGTCCATGGAAAACAGTGTTCTTAACTTGCTCCTTTTGTTCAACTAATAGAGTAAAGTAGTTTATGTCCGTGCTTCAAGAAACGAGGAGGTGTTAATTCGTTTCCTACCTACAGGATCAAGTGTGGTCTGTGCAATGTTTGATGTTTTTCTATTTAAGATCACTGACGCGTTCGGTTGAGAGGACTGACCCCAGATTGCATGTGATTCTTCCACAAACGAAAGCTTTCGAGGTAGCGTAAACTGTTCCTACAGACCTGGATGAAAGGATTAAGCATTTTTGTCTAATGACAGGATTACCAACTGAGTTTCCAGATCAAGATCCAGCTGTTTTTTGTTTATATTTTGCATAGCCAAGGGGGATCTCAGTTCAACGATTACGTTTTTGCTTATTCAGATTCATTTAAATGAGCCGTTTGGACAAAAGAATAATGGAACTTTTCTCAGTTTTGCACGCAAAAGGTGGATCATTTGAAAGTCAAGAAACGAGGAAGTCCTTCCGCGAATAATTCTTAATCGATTTCTTAATACACGTTATCAAACGGTAAAGCAGACAGTAAGAGCATGCAATAGTTTTTGCTGGAAAACATTGTGATCAGACTATGAAAAATTAATGACACACACCGAATTTGCAGCTTAAAAGTTGTATTCTGTTTTGATGCGTCTTAAACCCGCAGGATATTTTTTTGCAAAGTAAATTTCACTTTAGAAATATATATATATCTTTCAAATTAGCTTCAAAACACAGCGCTAAAAAATCAGAAATATTGAAATACAAATGTTCATTTTTCTGTTCTTACTTGTAATCTTGTTATGCGGAGGTGTTGTGGCCGGTTGTGAATTTTTACATTTTAATGGCGAATCTTAATTCCTATAAAGGAAACTCCATTTAGGTTTCGTTTTTAATGTGCACAATTTTGGTGAAACGTATTCTGTGCTCCGTATTCTGTCAAAAACTCGAACAGTAATTTTAATATTTCCACCCCCTCAAATTGGTGGCTACGGCATAAAAGCATTATTAACACTGAATATGGAGTATAAAGGTGCATGTTTATTCATGAGCGAGACTTTACGGAAAATGTGCGCCGTGGCTACATTTGTCTCACGGAAATTTCACCACAAAGAATTTGATACCGAACTCTCTCTATATATATCAGCTAGGAAGAGCTTTTTTCAATTATTTTGTACTGTACGATTTCAGATTTAAAACGGAGAGAGAGTACAATTGTTATTTCCGGGTCAAAAGACATGTAGACAAAATTGCAGCTGTAAGCAATGAGTGAATGGAAAAGACAGTGGCAGTGTTTAATCACGTCTCTTTCGAGAAAATGAAAAATTTAAATGTCGAAAGGTTATTGGAAGCAAATGATGTCCATAACCTGACCTCATATGTTTGTTTTTTTTGTGAATAGTAGTAATCGATTTTAATAAACCCTTACTGTTCGACTTTTTGTGGTATCATTCGCAAAAAACTGGCAGATAAATTGAGTATTATCTTCAAAATGGAGCGGTCTGGGTCAATCTGATGGTCTGTTTTTGCAGTGACGAAGACTGTTTTGACGTTAGCGTGAAGTGTTTTATCTTGACAAATGGAAAAAAAATCAAGAAAAACAATCTCTATTTGTTGAAGCACTAACGAGTTAAGAAGGCTTAAGGTATAAATTCAGAATCTCTGAACTTACTCCACGAGGAGGGAAAATTCTCTCTTGGCTTAACCTGTTGGTTTATCAGCCGGAAAAGTTGGTGAAGATCGAAATTCTCTTTTGAAAACTAAATTGCAGCCCATGAAACAATAGACATGTTAATATGTCATGCGTGGGAGGGTGGCAGGCTTATATAGCGTCACTTAACGCTGAAAACAGGCGCGCCGGCGCACGATGGCATTGAAAACAGATTCAATGGGAATGGTGCCTTAAAAGATCCGTTGTCATCGAAGGATTTCACTATTACAAACAAGATGCAGGCGAACACGAAATTACGTTTCAAGTCGCCATAGAAGCTTCCAATTTCCCGCTGCGATTTAGAATCAAGAATGAAATTCCCCTCGATTGTCAGCGTGGAATATTTCTCGGAATCGAGTTAATTTCGGGCCGAATGAGCGAGAATCTCGAGGTTGTTTTAAAAACTCTCAGGCTGAGATTTCTAGCCGGGTAAAGGGGGATATTCTTGCCTCGCTGAATTTTTGAAGTACTGGCCTGTGAAAATATGTCCACGAGCAGTGATTCATCTACATGGAAGGACAAACTGGTCGGTTCGATTGTAGTCGTAATATTTGCCATTACACTTCTCCTGAACTTTCTCGCGCTTCATTATACTTACATCAAGGTCCGAAAGCCCTCGCTGAAGAAGATTCCACATCTGTTTGTGGGAGCACTGTCCGTTGCAGGCTTAGGGATCGCTTGTTTCCAATACATCCCATTTATCGCTTCCCGCTTCCATGGCGAGTGGTCTTGGAAAGCCGGCGTCTGTCATTTTGTTGCGTTCGGAGTTTTGTTTTTTGGAACACTGACAATATCTCTGGTTGTAATGATGAGCGTCGAGAGGCTTGGTGCAATCGTGTTTCCCTTCTGCTATAAAGAAAGCGTAACATTTCACAAGTGTGTCATTCTACTAGTCGCACTTGTAGTGTACTCGTTCGTTCTTGCTGTCCTTCCCCAAGCTCTCCACAATGTCGAATTGAATGTCTCCACTGGTGTGTGTAGCTATGTTGTCGATTCACACAACACAGATACTAAAGTAATAGTATATGTCATGTCTGTGCATTATGTCATATCTGCATTGATTATGCTGCTATCCAACATAACCGTGGTATACACACTTCATCTCCTCGAGAAGAATTCTCTGTCCGACATATATAATCAAGACTCTGTGGGCAAATCTGAAAAAGGCGCCAAAGCAAAGCATTCCAACACCTCGGCTTGTGTGAGCTTTGCCAAGATGGTTGCGTTGATGGCTTTCTGTTATTCCATATGCTGGACAACAATTTTGGTAAGTTTTGAGTATACTTTAATCATTAGCATACACTGAGCGAAGCATTCTTTCAAGAGATAACTGTAATTTTTTACAATTATTTTGACTTGCGCGACGGGCAGATCATGGCCTTGCCAATGTTTATTTGCTGAGGCCATTAATTCCGCCCCTTCGCTATTGTTTTTTTTTTTTTTTTTTTTTTTTTTTCCGCGTTTTGAGATTTAATTCCAGATTGCTTTCATCTAAATGTTTCTCCGACAACTATAGTTGTGTTAAAACTTATCCCTGTTTTTCTGTTCAATCAGTCAAGCTGTTTTACCTTAAGAGGCCGGAAAAGAAAATCCTATTTTGTTGAAAACTTGAGCGTTTTTATCGCGGTCTTTTTTCAAAGCGCTGAAAAGGAAACAGATCAACAAACATGAATGCCTGCTAAATAAATTAGAGCATACGTTTTAAGAATTTTTTGACCATTCTTTGGTGGGAAATAGTGCTCTCTTTCGTCAATGCATAGTTTATGAAGACACGGGCTTCTTTTTGTGTGGATGAAAAAAAAACCGATGAATCAAAAGATGCGAGTTTTATGGTTGAAGTTTTCTTAAATGATCGTCGATAAACACATCGAAACGTAGTTATGGCGATTTTCTAAAAATGTATTTAACTGTTTAGTCGCTTTTGTCGGATAAGTTTTTATTAAGGGAAACTTTTGCCACGGATTCAAACAAATAATCTTTGGCATTTCTGACGTTTCTTGGTAGCAGCAGATGTAAATTGAAAGGAAACAAAGGCGAATGAAGAGTGTGAATGGAAGTGTTTACGCATGGACCAATCGAGAAACTCAAGTATGACTCTGTTAAGAGCAGAATAATTATGGCCGCGAGGAGTTTTCATCTTGAATAAGATAATCGGCAATCTTGTATTTTGTTTTTTCACTATGCGTCAGAGAACAGTTCGTGACGTTCGAGAGGAATACTCGCAGAAAAACAACTGGTTCGTTTTATTGTTTCGGCGAAAAGTAATCAAACAAATATTCAAATCAGTCGTTCATATGCAATCGTAAAGAACACGAACGCGCATTTTATCCCACATCAAACTGCTACCCAGAACAAATGAGATGGCTCAAACGTTTTTAGTTTCAAATTATTGATAAGCGTTTGAAAATTGTTGGTGGAAATGGACTAGATTTCGACCCTCGCGGTGCGTGAGGTAGCGGTGGAACTCTTAACAATCATCAGTTATTGATGCGACGCGCAAATCATTAAAGATCTGTGAGTCGTCGCTCAAATCTAATACTCTGATAGCCAATTGTGTTATAGTCTTATCAACCGACTATCGCTCAGCTGTCGAGTGAGTGCTCTGCGCTTAGTATTTGGTAAAATTATTAATTGACGGTCTTCCGTGAATAGAAGTTATGCTCTCCCTTTAGTCCTGTATTATATGCAAGGATACCGTTTTTCCCGGCTCTCTATTTTATTTTATCAAGTTTTTAATCAAACTAAAGAAAAGAAAAAGGAATCTCTGTTTCGCTCATATCGAGAAGCTCGTCGTTGACATATTTCATGGTATTTTTTCTCTTGATCTTCAATTCATTTTTCATCAATTTTTCATCATTTAAACGTGAAGACATATGAACGCCTCTAAACTGTCTTACCCAAACAGTCATATGCCTCTCGTTCGGCTCTTTAATTAATGAACATTTTATGCCTTTATGACGAGCTCTTCGGCAATATCTCTTCCGTTTAAAAACTGTTCTATACGATTTCTGTTCATGAAATGGTAAAAACGTAAGCCCAAAGGTTCATGGTTTCACGAGCCAGATGTGAACAAATTAATTCAACGAATGTAGTTTCGTTATTCAGATTAACAGCTTCCAAGGTGAAGTGCTTCCTCCCTTCCCAAGTTATGTTCTCCCTTCAGTCCTATATTATATGCAAGGATACCGTTTTTCTCCCCTCTCTATCAGGCCGCTTTCACCTTAAAACTAGTGCAAATCCGCACTGATTACGTTTAGTGTTCTCCGCACATCCCACACTGTTTTATTCAAATTTCCACTTAATTGACAAAAAGTTTGCCGTTAGCGAAATGGGAAATACAACCTATATTACCTTGTATTAATAGCAGATAGGATAAAGGCGCGCTATCTTTCCTTTTATGCCAAGCGGTGGCGAACAATGTAATATCCTTTTTCGTATTACAGTTAGTTGTCAATACGAACTCGGATAATTTCCGGCAACCGTAAACTTACCAAGCATTACTTGATCAGTTTGTCTTTGGTGATCCTCTAAAGGTTTTCTTTCTCGATTTTTGTCTTTGACGAAGAAAGGTAGAGTGCCGGCAATTAAAACACTTAACCCAGAGAACGCATTCTGATTTAAAAGAACTTTCACAAGAATAATCTCATCTAAGAATGGAAATCATGAAAATTATAGCCATAACCCTTGGACAGCATGATCACTACAAATGCAGTGATATTCCTCTTCGTGTGCCCGAATTCCCCATAGCCTATAAGCGTAAAAACATTCAACGTTTAAAAAAATGTGTAGAAACTACACTGGAGTTCGTCTCAACAAATTTCTCCTTCGGCTTTAAATTAGTAGCGAAAATAAACAATAGAGTTCATCTAAAATTTAAAAATGAATATTCACTCGGACTGCTTTTACAGGGACGGTAATAAAAAGAGAATTTTCTAACTTTAGCATCAATGTCCTTATTTTTATTTTTGTTTTTTGTTTTTTCTTGCACTATATCACAAGCACAAACAAAATTATTTCTTTAATGTACAGTTTGAGCTGCTTCAATTCAAAAAAATTGGCCAACAAAATTTTGTTGTAAACATTACACTGGTTTATTATTGCAATAAGATACACATCGGTTAATTGCGTTTTTCCAGAGCAGGTGAAATCTCCTTGACAGAAGATTAACCTTTGATCTCCCTTCGCACAACAGCTTAGTGATCCCATTAGACTTGGCCTTAGTCCAAAGCTCAATTGTAAAAATTGTTGTTCGCGATTTAAAACAAAAAACATACTTTTCGTCCTTTGCGCACACAATTTTCATGTTTGGTTCTTGTCTATCGTTTCACTTAATTAACACTCAGAACATTGGTCCAAATCACAATAAACCAAACCATTCACGGTGCAATTGCGTTGTTGTCGTTGTTTTTTGTTGTTGTTGTTGTTTTTGTTTTGTTTTTTATAAACATAGCAGGCAAGTCGATCAGGCACTAGGTCAAAACCCCGTCTCCAGCAAGGTAGAATATTTCGCTTTAGTATATGCTAAAACAGTGGATAGCCTTGACCTCGCGCGCTGATTGGCTCGTCAAACTCCGGATATCCTGTGCTATTTACCTCCGAGCAACTAAGGAAAAAATGGCGTCCCGATTTGCATCCGTGACAAGTGAAGAAAACATCCAATTAACTTTTTTGTGGTGTATATTATCTCACTGTTTTAGTATATACTAAAACAACTATCACCATTCTCCCCTCGTCTCGGTTGCTTAACTGACTAAAGAGTGCGGTTAAACTGACTCAAAAGGCACTGTTAGCAGTATATTAGAGGGGTTCACTCAATATCCAGCGGCTTGAAATTGTGAAAAGTCTGATTTGCGGTGTCACTGTGAAAGTTCTCTCAGTCAGTCACTGCATAGCTAAATACAATTTAAGAATACTTTAAGTCGAAAAGGTGGACAACGGTTTCTCTGACTGTGTGCGACATTTCCAGACTGCAGACTACAGACCGCAATGACAAGCACAAATCTAAAAACAGTGAAGTCATGATCAACAATATTTCACCCGCAAAATAACATCGGCCTCGTTCCGAAGATTCTGCTCTCATCGTCCGATCGCTCACCTCAATGGCGTCAGATTAAAGGTAGGATCTGCTCTTTCTAGATTATTGTAGTTTGATATTTGGTTTCTTCCGTTAACACCGCCAAATACAACGAAAATGTCTTATGAGATCCTTACGTTATTCGAGAGGTGTCAAATATTCGTGAACTCTCCTAGTTTTTAGTGGTGACGGTATTTTGGTATGACTGACAAAACTGAATTCGTGAATTGCCACTTAGATTAATGAGTTCTCTCTTTTTATACCGATAGAACCGTGAAATCTAGATCTCGGGTCTGATTTTCTGGAAGCAATGTCTGAACCAGTTTTATCTCTAACCTAACAGAATCCTGGGAACTAGGAGGCCCGTGAAATTTTGCGCGCGTAACTTTCTTATTTGAAGTAATATTTGCTGATGATGTCACTCTTTATCTTCAGTGGGACAGAATTTATAGTCTGCGGTCTGCAAATGTCGAAGCGTTGTCGTTGACTTTTCCGAGAGAAAAAATTAGACGAGTTTGAAACAGCTGGAGCCAGAGAAGCAATGATTTCGAAGAAAGACATCTCAACTTCCTTTATACTGAGCGTTTTAAGGCTATGTTTAATCATAAATAAGCTATTCGATTTTATTGATCCGGGTAACCTTATTCCACTGTTTTCCTAAATGATAATTTATATGTAACTTCCGATATGTATTTTATCGATTGAATGATGATCATTATCATTATCATTATCAATATCATTATCATTATCATTATCATTATCATTATCATTATCGTTATCGTTATCGTTATCGTTATCATTATCATTATCATTATCATTATCATTATCATCGCAGAACTTGCAAAACTGAAAAATGTTTTTACGGAAAGACGTTTTAGTTCAAATGTCACTTTAAAAATAATCATTCACTTTCATTTCCAGATGCGCATTGTGATCCTGTATTCTTTGGGATGGCATAACAAGTATTTTGATCAAGTTGTGCTGGTGTTAACCACTTTGGATCCTCTCATTAATCACTGTGTCTGTCTTTGGACCATGAGTAAATATCGAGATGGTTATGCCTCCTCTCTTGGCAAGATGTTCTCCTGTTTTAAGCCATCAGAAGAAGGCATGTTTAGGTCCGCCATCACGCGTCTCAGCACAATATCGAGGCGCTCATTCAGTAGGTCATCCACATCGGCTAGATCCTCGTCTATGCGAACTTCAAGAAGGAAATCATGTAAGTGGAAGCGCGTTTTGCTTGATGCATGCTTTGTTACCCACCATGCCTCACTTGTTCAAAAGCTGGATATGTTTATCCAGTGGATACGTCACCATCCGATTGTTTCAGTCTGTGCAAATATTTCAATATTTGCTCAAGTAATGGTGAATGTGCACACTCTAAGAACATCTTTGTAAAGACTTTTACGAAAACCTTTGCCATCGCTTCACGTGGAGTATATCTTTTACTTTAGATAGCGACTTATCCACTGGATATAGTTATCCGGCCTTCAAACAACTTCGGCCAGATTAATAAGGGAAGATATTTATGCCTTTCTTCCCTCCCACAGGATAGGACCTTGTAGGCTAGTGGACTGCATACCCACGCTCGTTTACTGGGCACTAGAATAAAAACAGACAATCCCAGATGGAGTAAAATGGCTAAGGGCAAAGGCCCAAAGCCGATTTAATCATTCAAACTTTCTTGAATTTATTACAAAAATAATTGCTCTATAAAATGTGTTGAGCCCAGTAAAGGTGAGGGCACAAAAACGCAAAATAAACTAACCAAGATACCCTAAGGAAAAAGAGGACAGGCCAAGGGGAGGAGGAGGGATGTAAAAACGAAGTGTGATCCAGCGAAGAAAAACAAGAATGAATAAATGTGTGCCTGCTTTGTAGCCTGGCCAAAAGTCATCACGAGTGGGGCAGGCCCCGCCCGTCTCCTATGCTATTACATAACAAAACTGTTGCATAACAATTCAAAGCACGTGCATTCCATGTTGCACAGTAGAAATTCACTGAATTCCTCGGGAAGAAAGCCATGAAAATTCTATTCGCATAGCAAATAATCTCTTTTTACACTTGTGCTTTGGAAGGCAAACCGTAGCTGCCTAGTACCAAACAATTACTTTCTGTTTTCTAAAGTGCTGATTCGTACGATTTACGAAGGCGACGTCGACGAAATTTTAACTGACAATTCTCTCGATATTTTTCCACTTCGTTAAACTCTTGTACAATTGCACCACTATCTTCAGTAGCCAAAAGGAAGAAAGAAAATGAAAGTTTTCCGTTGTCTGCTAGTCTGTCGTTACAACTCGAGATTTCAGTGGTCATAGTTTTAGCGCTGCAGAATTGCAGAGAACGGGGAGGGAATCATCTCCGTAGACTACAACAGGAGAAGTTCGTGAGGCACAGGCGAAGTGTAAACTCGCAAACAAAATGGTGGCGAAGAAACGTATAGAACGAGAGCCCCTCCTAGCCGTTCTATACTTTTTTTCGTCGCCATTTTGTTTCAGGATAACGTATTCCTCTGAGAGATGGAATAGGAAAACATTAGTAGACAAAATTATGACCGATCCCAATCAAATGAAAGCGCGCAAATGTATAAACCAAGAACACAACAATGTATTTTTTAGAAACTTTGTTTAAATGTTAGGTCTTCTGATTTTGCCGGTCATCCACCGTTTGTGGTACTGCTCCCTTTCTTGGCCTTGAGATTTCTCTTTTACAGTGAGGAGCTTCTGGGTTCTTGTCTACACGGGTCCTCAATGTCTTGCATGTAGCGCGTTATTTATTTATTTTTCTGTACACAAATTTGTCACAGCAGGGAAAGTCTTCTTTTATGTAAAATCAGAGGTCAGTGTAATGAAGTGCTCCCAGGGCACTATATATTCGAGAAGGGGTGTCTTAAAATTCGTGGAGCATCATTTTTCTTGTCTAAAATTAAAAAGACACTTGGTTAATTGAGAAAACTCGGAAATAGAATATTGAAGGAGTAGTAATAGACCTTTTCACCGATACGGCGGCCATTTTGATTTCTATTGTTTCGAATAGCTATTATGGGACCTGCTCAGGGGTCAAATTATAAATCGAAATGGCCGCCGTATCGGTAAAGAGGTCTATTACAGGGGCGAAAATAACCGACAACTAAGTGAAATTCGTTGAATCTGATCTTCACTTTCAACTACTGACAAAAAAGCCGCTCTTTCCGAGAAAACGGCGCTGTTTTCCGGCTTTTTATGCCAGTCGCAAACCGGGCGAAACTGTCGCTTGCTTACGGTCTAGTGGTTTGAACAGACTTTTTGACATTTTGTGAAAACGTGGCGGCTAAACTAAATTTGTTGTTGGTGACCAATATTGAAGAAAATTATTTTCATGTTAATGATTTAGTGGAACAAAGGCAAGTCTCGATAAAAATATGATTCCCACTGTCCATTAGTGCGTTGAAGCAGTTATATTCAATAACAACAATATTTCACCTGTTTTTTCCTATTCTCCAAGGTCGTTAATTCTTGTCTTTCTTGGTGATATATTGCCTCTTATAAAAGACAGATGGTCAATTTTATGGCAAGAGTGGAGAGCATCAAACGTAATTTAATATTTTTCGATTCATTTAGTTCGGGGTTGCCTTTCGACAAAACACTCAGTCCAACTTGTGGGTAGTAAATTACCGATTGTTAAAACTGACTACAAAATAGAAATGTTTGTTTATGTTACTGCCTGGGCTCCTTTCGTATATTAGTCAAGATTAAAATTGTTTGGGGTTCATTAAAATTAACTATATATAAAAATGGTTCCCTTCTGATTCGTGCCATAATCAGTGTACACTCCCAATCTCAAAACGATTTTTAGGATGATTAAGACAACTTCCTTATATAACTACAATAACTCTCCTTTAACCTAAAAGTCTTTGTCAGGTTTTAAACGTAATCGTGATTTTACCCTATCAAAGAAAGCTCGTGTACTTCTTTAAATTTTAATGATTTTTTTCAGGGGAAGAGGCATTCAATCCTTTTGTTGTTGATACACTTCTTCGTAACATTCACGTATATCACGAATCGTTTACACAAAAATGTGGCTTATTCATTAGTACAGATGAGAAGCACAGTTGTCAAAGGCCATATTCTGCTGCTGATAGTGCTGAGTGTGGTTTGTTTATGACTGCTGATCGCTGTATTTTGTTACTATTTCAGCCGCTGTGACACAAACGTATAAGCAGGTGGCTCAGAATAATCCAGATTTACCTGTAGAGCCTGGTATCGCGGTCGGGGAGATTCAATCTGATCCTAGGGAGCTTGTGGAACAGGGCCATTCCAGTAATCCTTAATGAAGGCTGCCACAGTAGATGCTGCTTCACAATGAGTGATTAACCGTTTTCTGGTTAGTCATTAAGTTATTCTCGTGTGGGCAATCGCATAGGAGAAATGTTATCTCTTTGACAGTATACTTAGTGATCGTGAAACAACACGTATGGCTGGAATCATTATTGTGGATTCAAGTACACTAAGGTCAATTTCTCGAAAGGACTAAATAAGGCTTTGGGCGGATAACCAGAGCTCATCTCAGTCCTCACAGAAATACCATCTTAGCGTCTACAAATAGGTTGAGTTAGCCGAACGTTACTTCGAAAGGAGCCCACGGACACCTCGACTCCCTCTGGAAAGGAAGTCTAACTTTGGGAGAGCACCAAAGCCCCATCTGGCAGGACCCTAATCGACTTCTCTGGCCTTCGCATTCCGGCTTCTGGGTGATTCTTACCTTTGCGAGGGACTCGTTTTTTTCCCTTTCCTTTCTCGTGAGGGCGAAAGGCAGTATTTTCCATCTAGATCCAAAATGTGTTTTTTTAATCTACCTATACAGTGTCTTGTGTTCAGTTACTTTTTCATGGATTACAAGACGACGAGCAGCGACACCTCAAGCAATTTAAAGATTAAGACAAAAATCAATTTGTTGGCCTTGTCTGTGCTATTGACAGGTCATTGACACATATATTAAGTATTACAAGGAGGTACTTTAAATGAAGAACGCCTCTAAACTGATTAACAATCACTAGAACAAAGAAGCAGTTGAAAACTGCCAATAGAATTAAAGCACTTGAGCTTTTAGTTAAATTATTTTCAGACGCATAATCGAGAGGGAAACAAAAACCAAAATAAAAAATAGTTTTAAAATTAAATTTGTTGTTTCCATTTGTTTTGGATCCTTGGGGGAGGTGGGTGGTGAATGTTCAACAACCTTTTCTCCCTACAGGTTTTCTGCTGAGCTGGGCGCGCGCGCAGATAACCATGGGTAAGAAAATATAGTGACCCATCTGTGCGAGAAACTTTGGTTTTGGTCTCCGTACGACCGTACGAACGCCCACATCTCCATGTATACCAAGGTGAAACTCTAGGGGCCAAGCCTCGTTTCTTGGCGGGAACATCTTTTAAATTGGACATCCCAAGAGCGAATTAGATAAGAGCATTGATCTATCACTTTGAGGTCTTGCCCCAGCACAGTCACAAATGAATTTACTTTTAGATACACTTTGACTGCGAAACAAACAGGGGCCGCCAATTTTAACCAATCGGAAGAAGCCATGTCACGCGTGACATGGCTGGCTGCTTCTGCCATGTTTTTTCAGGGACATGACAACTGATTCGCGCGGGAAAGGGTATTCTGAAAATATGTATTTCTTGTCACTTAATCATATTTAATTATGCATGTTTCACCTAGTTGTTATATAGTCCTAACGGTTTTTCAAATATTTTGTAACTGACGATGACGTTTGTAACATGGAAACATGTCTTCGAAATTAAAAAATGTCGTAACTTTCTTAAAAACACTTTTATCTAATTCACTCTTCACATCCATGTTATGGTTAATACACTCCATGTTATGGTTGTACACCCAGGAAAATCTGAAGTCATGAAGATTGGAACACAAAGAAGTCTCAAAAACTCTAATGATTTAAATATCTTTATTCACGATCATCGTCTCAAGGAAGTTGCAAACTATAAATATCTTGGTGTCTACGTCGATAGTACCTTGGCTTGGAAAGAGCATCTTTCATATCTGCGAAAAAGAACGTATCCAAAAATCCGTGTTATAAACAGACTTTCTAGTTTCCTGGCTAGAAGCGTTCTATTGAAGATCTATAAACAAACGATGCTACCAATCTTTGATTACGGATGTTCTGTTTGGATGGAATGCTCAAATTCAATGATAGACAGCCTAGAAAGGCTCCAAAATCAGGTTATGCGTACCATACTCAAAGCTAACAGGACTTCTTGCACTCAGAGTATGAGATCTAAATTGGGACTCTTAACATTAAAAAATCGAAGGCGTTTTCTGAGATTTCAGTTAGTCTATAAAATCATCAACGACCATAACTGTTCAAACCAACTAAAAGGCTATTTACCTCGGCGATCAAGTCTGCACGGGAGAGATCTCAGAGACAGCACCACGCTACATTTACCAAAAGCAAATACAACAGTTGGACAAAAAACTTTTCAATATGCTGCAGCGAAGGATTGGAACGATTTACCAAAATCGATAAGATCAATTACAACCTTTTCATCATTCAAAGCAGCCTTATATAGTTTTTTTCTAAAATAGGACAAATTAAGTCATAGGTGCACGGTAAATTAAATATTGTATTTTTTATTGCTATCCTTTTTATCTGTTAAGATAATATTTAAATAGTTGATTTTGATTGTAAGTGATATGATTGTATTTCACCCTCATCAGAAATATTATATTTATCTGCTCATGTATTAATACCAGTTTGTTTTTAACAAACTGATACATTTTTAGCAGTTTAAATAAAGCTATTATTATTATTATTATACCTGTCAAAGCAAGGTATCCGCTGACCAATATCATGTGACTATATTGCGGGCTCAAGTGTAAAGCTTATCGAGGTCACTTTTTTTAAAAGTTGACCGCTGACCAGGTATAAGTATTCGATTGATCGTAGTCTCAAGCCAGGTTAACCTATTGCAAGAATAATAGCACGGGAGCTCCGCTTTTAGGCTTGGCTAAATGTATATATTATTGCCTGAAAAGCACGAGGTTACGTTTCAAAAAACTGGACAGAGCGTAATAGCTTAAATAGTCTATTCACAGCATTCTCATTCGCTCCGAGGTAAATTAAGATATGGAAATAATATTGCTCAGCGGTCAAAGAAAGGGTGTTTCAACTTGGATTTTGGATCGACGTTCTTACATGTACCAAGAAGAGTGGGTGAAAATACCGATTTCAAGTTCTCTGCTGTGCGTGCTGAAAAATGATCAGGAACCATCGTCATTTTTGTAGTTAGCTCAATAGTGCACGCATTTTGATTGTTCTATTATAGAACAGCGGACGTCATCATCAAAGACTTTAAATTCTTTATTGTATAAAAAAAAATAGATTCTACGTTGCTGTGGGTCTGTTCAGTAATAGATCACAGATGATAGCAACATGTGGTAAGACCATCAGTGACACACTGGGCTATCGCCTCGTGTGCCACTTTTTTGGTCTTATCACACTTTGACGTCATCTGCCGGCGATCTATTACTGAAGAGAAGCACGGCAACATGGAATGATCTATTTGTTAAATATATAGTTTTTGTTTAGCCCTTGTGCACACCAAGATCAGAGAGATACAGAACACATGGTAGCAGCAAAAAGCTAGCGACCTCCAACAGTATGCAGGTACGCTCTACGGTCTAGCACCTATACATCAACTGGAACCCTCCTGACCGCGGATTCCGTCCAAACGACCCGCTTGACATCCTCGAACGCTGGAAAGATCACTTCTCCACGCTACTGAACCAGGAATCCACTGCTGCAGAAGATTTCTTAAGAAATGTCCCATCTGATTCCCCTCTTGTGGAATTTGAAAAAGCAATGAGGAGAATGCCCCCAGGAAAGTCCCTGGGCCCTGACAACACCCCATACGAAATGATTCAGCATGGTGGCCTTCTTTTGAAGAGCCGCCTTTTCAGTTTCATCTTGAAAATGTGGGAAAACGAGCAAGTTCCGAAAGACCACAAAGACGCCGTTGTTATTACCATCTTCAAGAAAGGCGATCACAAAGCCTGTGGAAACTATCGTGGCATTTCTCTTCTCTCGATTGCTTGCAAGACCTTCGCCCGGATCCTCTTGAACAGGTTGCAAGTAGTTGCAGAGGAAATCCTCCCTGAGTCCCAGTGTGGCTTTCGATATCGATATGATCCTCTGTGCCAGACAAATACAAGAAACGAAACCACTATTCTTTGGTTTTTTACGTCTGGAGAAAGCCTTTGAAAAAGCTCCAGATAGAGACAGAGCTCCAATATGCAGATGACAATGACGCCCCATGCCAATCTACTAATGACCTGCAACAATCCGTCAAAAACTCCAGCAGCGCTTTTAGTCGTGTTGGCCTCACCGTGAACGTCAAAAAGGCCAAGGTGCTTGCCCAACTAACCTGCGATCAGGCTCTATTTTAGTTTCGCGTGGTACGTACTGTGGAGTTGGCGAGCGACGACATAAGAGAACATATGGGCGAAGCTAAAAATGGGCCTGATCGCAGTTTATTGTCCAACCCGCTCCAAAAACATCTCTCCCAGTTCTTAACATCTCCATCGGTGAAACCCACCTCGAGCATGCAGGTAGATCACTTCCCATACCTTGGTAGCATCCTTCCATCTAACTGCACCGCCGACAAAGATGTTGATCACCGAATTGGAGCTGCACATTCTGCATTTGGCAAACTCTTTTAATAGAGTCTTTAAGAACAAAGACCTCAGTCGAACCACTAAACTCATGGTTTACCAAGCAGTTGTCCTCTTTACTCTGCTTTACGGCTGCGAGGCCTGGACGCTGAACCAGAAGGACGGAAGCTACAGCAATTCCACCAAAGAAAGCTCCGCTCCATCCTCACCATTAAATGAAACGACTACATCGCAAACATCTCCGTCGTCGAGCAAGCCAACACTGAGTCCATGATACTGAAGCATCGACTTTGATGGTCTGGGTACGTCGCCAGGATGAGTGACGCCCGGTTGCCGCGAGCTGTGCCCTGGGTTACGCCCAAGAGGACGCCCTCTTCTTCGCTAGAAAGATCAGCTCAAAGCTACCTTCAAGAAAACTGGAATTGATCCAAGGACATGGGAGACAACTGCGGCAAACCGACCCGGCTGGCGACAGTCCATTTCCCTCGAACTGCCTTGTTTGAAGCAGAATGGAGGCGTAAAGCCGAAGAGAAACGTGACGCACGAAAACGCCGCCTTGCAGCCCCTCGTTCCCCGCCCACTCTCCCTTGTCCTAACTGCCCTCGTAAATTCTATGCAAGGATTGGCCTGCTAAGCCACCTCCGAGGTCATCAAAGAAGAGGAGACATTACTGCGAGAAGAAATTGATGCTTGGTCACGAGCTCACGCCGACGACGACAACACACCTCCGTGCTTTGTGGATGCCCAAGATACTTTTTTTGAACACGCGTTTGTATTTCGTATATCCATACGTGTGTTATTGATTGAAAAAAAAACAAACAAACAAATGCAACACCTGAATACTGGAGGTTTTCCCCAAACTGCGCAGATGTGGCGCCCGTTTCCTTCCAAAAGAAGTTGCGTGGAGAAAGTGGGAGGAAATAAAATTCCTTGTCCATCCTCCCGATTCTATGAAACGAAATAGCAACTACTGCTAGGCAGGCTACGTTTTGTGTATATCTGAAAATCGGCATTCGGCAAACTCCTTTCACTCATGGGGTTTCAACTTGGGTGGCCTCGTACACCGCGTGTAAGATGATAGCACACGAAGCCGGCCACATTCACCACGCCGCGCCGACTTCAACAACGGAAACTCAGCGTCCTCCTCTTTTTCAATAGTGTCTGGGTTCTTTAACATCCAACATAATTTTATGAACAAGACTTGCAAGGTGAAGCCCATGATTTAAAATCCTTACCCAAAAAGACTCGATCGTCCAACTGTTCACACCTTTATTATATTCCTAGACCGTGAGTGTGGGGTGTTATGATAATCACGCCAGGACAATATACTAGGCGTTGTAAGGCTGAGAAATTTCAGCTATAGAGTACCACAAAAGAGAATTTGACAAAAAGGATAGGTGCTAGCCTCCTTGACCGAGGGGCTAGGGGTTATATATTCCTATCTCTGTGACTCCAACAGATCTATTTCAGAGGAATGAAGTGTGTCCATCATTCGGTCCCGCATAAACAGCTCTTTAATTTCCATTTTGTTCCCTAAATGTATGAACATGATAATTGTAAAACAGTCTTCCTTGCCCTCCTCTCGCCGCTCACTTTCGAAACAATCGAAATCGCCTCTGTTCTAAATTTAAAAATAAATACAATTTTAAAAGGCTGTTTTCAAATATTTTGAATCCCGGACTCTTAGAAGGTCATCCTTCGATCGTCATCTTTGGTGGGTTGCGTTCCTGAAAGAACCTGAAAGGAAATATAAATCAGAAGGTAACATCTTTCTTTTAACTTGACGTATAAATACAAATATAAACATATCAACAAATATAAACATATAACATTCTACTTTCAGTTAGTGTGGTCATTCCTTAAAGTGCCCCTGTGATAAAAAAATCACTTCCTTTTTTTCTTCAGATTTTGAAAGTGTGTTTGCTTAACACCTGACTGGCAAAATTTTGAGCTTTGATTTTTATCCAAAGGCCGTTTACTTTGCGCGAAAGTTTTGGATTTCAAGGTCTGCCATTACTCACGTTCAAGACTGACCGATTGGACCTCAGAGGGTTGGATCTAGGGAAAAGTGACGTCAAAGGCTCACTAGGTTAAAATCTCAACGTGTGAATGCAGCTCATTATACATGCAAACGCGAGTTTAAAAGTCCGAAAGCCCAAAACTCCTGTGCTGCACATTAATTCTGCGGCGTACACACAGATTGCATTCTTAAGTTAGTGAGCCTTTGACGTCAGTTTCTCCTCGATCCAGCTCTCTCAAGATCTTAAAGTTAATAATGGCGGACCATTAAATAGGAAAATTCCAGTTAACAGCATTCGTCGCTAGTGGAGGTCAGGTGCCCAAAATAACCCTACGGTTGGCCAGGAACCCAACTCCTGCAGGATGGAGCCACCCCCAATGGTCAGCAGTATCCACAACCCAGCCACAAGCCCCCGCCCCAAAGAAGGAATAAACAAATTACAATTATTATCAATATACGCGGCCAAATAGAAAATCGGCCTCTTCAAAACACACGCTCAGAGGGCTGCAAAAGACTGACAGCGGACTGCTAACGCATTATCAGCCCTACAGCTGATTGTTTCTTGCTTCAACTTTGTGATATGCCTATTATTTATAGACGATTTTACGCATTTTTTCGGTAATTTTAAATAAGTTTACTGCGCTTCGCGCTCGGGCCGCAAATGACACTACGCGGGCGCAAATAAACAATACTCCCTCAAAAGGCCATGTTATTCCCTATTAGACAACACCAATCACGCTGAAAGACATTCAGTGGAAGTCGATCAAAATATACTAAAGTAAAATGGTTATAATGAAAACCATTGAAATAAAGGAATGAAAAAAACAACTGGCGAATAAAATGAGCCGAGATGACTGCACACATGCCAGACTATAACAATCCCCAACTACCAAGATATATAATGAGAAGGGAGGGAGGGGGAACGAAATTCCAACAACCCAGCAACTGAACGCATAGGGGTGTAATGGGGTTGAAAAGGCTTGGAGAAACAATAAAACGCTGAAAACAAGGCTAAGAGTACAACGCAACGCTAAACCACAACGCCCACAGGTATAACGCTTGCTCCTCGTTGTTAACAGGGTTAAATTGTATTTAACTACATTTAAAATAAACTTTGGTCGCTTAGTGTTTAGTGAACATATAGTTTTGAAATCCAAGGAAAAATAAGAATTGATTTTTTGGACAGAGGGGCGTTTGCGGAAAAAAAACCTTTTCACAAATAACTAAAAGATTTTTCCTTTTTCTTCTTATAATTTCAGTTTCTATTTGGTGTAAAACTCATATAAATAAATAGCATTTTCCCCACGATCAAGCTAATGGGAGATCTATTTCTACTCCTATGTGCTCCTATGCTTGCATTGTCAAGCAAAGATTCCATAAGAAAATGCACGGGTTGAATGAAAGGCAGTCTACTGTACGATGACATCTCATGAAACTGAGTATGTATATCTTAGGTAGATGAAATAATACATGAAGGATTCCCGAGGTCAGTTCTTAGCATACCATTGCCACGATGTTCGTGTCTTTTTCCAGGAAGTGTATAGGTAATACCCGAAGTGCTGTTGAACTCGACAACACGATCGCTATCATAACTTGCTGCATACAGTGTGCGGACATCAGCAAAACTGCAAAGAAACACAACACTTATTAACACTGCTGTTCTACACTTGTCTCCCACCTAAGGGGGCAAGGGGTGATGAGTGTGTTGGACGCTAGACAAAGAGTGCGATACATACAGACATACAACATACACATGTGACGCCAAATTAACACAAAACACGTTCCGTTGTTCTTCCTAAGAGGGTTATACTTTTCGTCATCAATATTAATGAAATCAGTGTTTAAAACTGAAGAGGAACTCACTATTTTTTCTTCAGATAAAACCAACGCCATGACACTTGTAATATGAGGCGCTGTGATAACAGGAGTTTTCCATATCGGCCCTTCCCTTCATAGGGAAAAAAACCACCACATAATCGCTATAAAACCACTTGAGTCCGCTTTAGCGGCACGTGAAGAAACATCAATCAGGCTCTCGCACTCTTGTTTTTGTTTTTAATACGTCTTCTCTTGTTGTTGATGTGCCGACTAGAACCTCACTGGTTCTTGAAACAAAGGGCACCCTTGTTCCAATGGTTGGTATGTTTCTGTCAAATTAACTATTGGAAACCATGTACCCATGTAAACCATTTAAGCGTTAGCTCTATTAATGGAATTGGGCCCACACAAGGACAGAGAAAAACTCTGACCAGGGTGGGAATTGAACCCACGACCTTCGGGTTAGATCACCGCTGCTCTACCGACTGAGCTACAAGGTCAAACGGCAGTAGGTCGTGGGAAATTAAGATGTCAATTCCCCGGCAATGAATATGTACACGTTTTTGCAAACGTCGACCGTGTAGCACTTATATTTCAACAGAATTAACTATTCGAGGGTAATATGAAGTTCTATTTTCTACCTATGTAAACCATGTGAGCATTAGCCCACAACAGCCCTCCAATAGTTAATTCTGTTGAAATATAAATGTTACACGGCCAACGTTTGCAAAAACATAACCCTTCCTTGTACTTGTACATATTCATTGCCGTGAAATTGACATCGTAAATTCCCAAGCTCAGTCGGTAGAGCAGCAGTGATCTGACCCAAAGGTCGTGGGTTCAATTCCCACCCTGGTCAGAGTTTTCCTCTGTCCTTGTGTGGGCCCAATTCCATTAATAGGGCTAACGCTCACATGGTTTAGATGGGTAGAAAATAAGTGCTACGCGGCCAACGTTTTCAAGAACGTAGTTCCCTTCCCGTGTGTTACTGTCGAACTGCAAACTCATCCTGACAGCAGAAAGGTCAATTTTGTTGTTCATCAACAGACGAAAGGCAACGACGCAAGGCTCCTAAGGGAGATTCCTTCACTGCCACAAGTGCAATGCCCTCGGTGGCTGCATAACGGAGTTTTTGAGAGCATACCTGACACTAGAAGGTCCTTGCAATCCACCACCAGCTGCATAAACATCCATGAAATCACCTTAAGCAACAACAAAAACCCGTTCAGGCTTCTTGGTTACTGCTCAAAGTTCTAAGTTCACTTCAATGATTATCCTACAACTGTACCCAATGACGAATCCAAAACCAATTACTCACTCGTTGAACTTACCTGTTTGCCCATTGAATCGAAGGATACTATTTGTCACGTAACTCGTAACGTAAACGTGTCTGTTGACGAAAAAAAACAAAACAAAAACACAAAGCAAATCAACTGATAAAAAACTGTAAGAATTTCGAACTGTGATGAAGCAGTTACTGTATTTTTTCCTCAAACCCTTGAAGGAGTCCCAGCATGCATCTGGGTTGGTTAGCCCGATATTGGTGGGAGGTAGGGGGGGAGGGAGGGGGGGGGGCGTGTCATGCTATCGAATATGCTCTACTGGATGGATCGATGCACTCAGTGTCTACCCCCACCAAGAGATTGTGGCTTGGTAAATACCCACAACTAGCCACGTCCACTTCGGTGAATAGTTGTTAATAACATTATCAACCATAGGCTCCATCTCAGACCAAATGTGTGGGATCAAAAGAACTCAACTGCTGTTCAAAAAGAGTAGGACATGGTCTGTCACTTGTTCTGTACTAGCAGCATTGATGCTCCTACGTATGGCTTTGACCCTTCCCCACTAAGAGGGAAACTTGCAGATTTTATTCTGGCCAATGCCAGAAAATTTTACTCATCATGAGAGGCAATTCATGAGATTGTAATGGCTGCAATGTACCATCACAAACTCTTGTAAAGCACTTTGAGTGTTTCGTTTGACAGAATAAGTTTTTCTTAATGCCTGTCATTATTATTAGGGTTATTTGAAAGCAACTGGTGCACTAACTGGACATTACATGTACATGTAGATGACTCACCCATCGGAACCAACAGTTAAACCAACTGGTTTTTCTACTCTGGCAAATACACCCAGTTTTTCACCTGCGCAAAACAAGAAAAAGCAAACAGATTAAATAGAATAAAGAAATGCTAATTTCTCTACTGCTAAAAAAGCACAGAAAGTAGAAACAGGCCCTACTTTTTCGGATTTCCTGACTTACCGGAAAAAGAATTAAACCTTAACACAGTGTCAGTGTAATGGCTGCATATCAGTAGTGAACCATCTGGCAGGAAGGCAACATCCTCAGGTCTGTGGAAAACAACATGATTTTTAACTTCTTTTGACCTTTAATGGAGAGAAATGAAAGCTCAACTGACTCTCATGGTAAACCATACCCTTTGAGTCCATGGCTTTTGTCGGCAACCTGTTGAGAACCGATAACACTTAGGTTAAAGAGGTGAAAGCATATCTCACAGATCAAAATAAAAATGACTTTTCCCGCAATCTTTTGAAACCTGCAGTTGATTGTGTGCCTGGAGATCTAATCAAATGTTCATGCAAAAGTCATGATACGATGAACCATTTACTTACAACCCCAAGAAATTTGCCGTCAGGAAGGGAGAATTTTACAACTCTGTCATCAAGAAAGCTTGCTACATAAATTGTATTGTTGGGACCACGAGCCATTCCTTCAGGACAATCAAGATAACTCTCATTTCCAAACGCACCAACAAACCTGCAGAAAAAAATAGAAAAAGCATGATAGCTAGAGGAATATTATAAGAATGTTACATATTGAAACCAGAGATATGAAAGTAATTTTAATAAATATCACTGCAGTTTAGAAAGCTGATATTGACCCCTGGGAGATTTTACTCTGTCTGATTTTATTCTGTGTAACACCAGACGATTTTACTCGTCAAGGAAGTGGGGGGGGGGGGGGAGTGGGGGGGGGAGGAGGAGGGTGGTTCAGGAGTCAATGGGTTAACAACCTGTACATCCACTCAAAACCTATGTCCCCTTTAAGCCAATGACTCCTTGGAATGAGACTTAATAGATTTTACTCTGTCTAACGCCAGACAATAATTATACTCAGCAATGGGGGATGGCTCCCATAGACGCCTTGGGGTAAGACGATTTTACTTGTCAGTTGGGTGTGGTTCAATAGTAAATGGGTTAACAACCACTAAAATAATGTCCCCTTTAACCAAAAGATCATGACTTTGAATTGTTTAACTCTGGTTCAGAGCTGGGGTTTTTTGAGTTTAAAAATTTCCTTACCGATATTTGGATGTAATCTAGCTCATGCATTTATGACTGCACATATTACGTAGCACACTGCTCTGCCACTAAGCTATCAAGCCATCTTGTCAATAAATGAAATGCAATGTTACTGTTTACGAGTTTGCTAAATATATCCTGCAAGAGGCTAGAGTATGATAAGGATCGAACTCTGTTTAAGTGTCCAGTATTCTTGAACAGGAGCGCTAATAATTTGGGGATACTGCAAACTGAAATCACCAAATTAGGTAATGCAAATCAAAATAAAAATGTTGGTTTTATGAGGAGGGGAAAACCGGAGTACCCCCAAAAAAATCTCTTGGAGCAGAGTAGAGAACCAACAAACTCAACCCACATACAGAGTATGAACCCAGGCCACAATGGTGCTGTAGGAGGCGAGTGCTCCCACCGCTACGCCAGACCTGCACCCTAAAGAATAATCCAAAACTTATAACTTGAACTCCAGCTATGAGACTGTGAAGGATCACTGTGGTTAGAGAAGAAACTTGTCAGGAGCAGTTACAAAGAAGCCTAAAAAAATGAAAAGTGGAGTAGTGTGCATCTCTTTCTCCTGGTCATTGGTTCTTCAGTGTAGTCCCATTTAAGGCTGGAACTTCCCAGGCTTCTTTGCTACTACTACTAGTAATAATAGTCTTGTATAGCACCATTTCCTTAGGGTCCAATAGTGCTTCACAGAGGTATTACTAATTGCATTAATTATTCTATAAAAAGAGCAATTTTCAAATGACTGTCACAGATCCACTTAAGGTGTTCGATCCTTCTCTGTCTTTGTTGAACCCATAATTAAGTTACCACAGAATTTTCCATTTGGTTTCAGTGTTGCACATAACACCACACTTGGCAAAATATTAGAAATACAGCTCACTTTGATTTCAGCTTGATGGGCGAAAGATTGCCATCGAAGTCCATTACTCATTGCTTTTAAGATTCCAGATATTTATTTTTCACCTAACAAAATACGCACAGAAGACTCTATGCACTTAGCAGGGGAGTGTCTGGCAAGACTTTTACCAACACGGAAAAAAATAAATATAATCAAATTTATAAAATAAATAAAAAAACCAAGAAAAATTACCCATTTTCAAACTAAAAATCTTGTGCCAGTTTATTAACCAATGGGAAGGAAAACCAAAACCACGCAATTTTTCCTGCACTTTGAGCAAGTTACAGGGAATTGCTACGAAATTTGGATTGGTTCATTGCGCTGTTTGCACCTGCTGTAACTGGTCGACGTCATAAGTAACTTAGTATAATTTAAATGATTTTATATGACACTCAATTGAAAGCTGCTCTAATGATACAAATTACAATTTATTACATAATCATAATTTAACTAATTGAAATAACTAAAAATTATTTTAAAAAATGATATACAGTAGCAAACCAAAGTCAAACCAAAAGCTACATTAAACAGCCATGTTTGGACTCAAAATTCAGTAGAGATGCACAAGCTCAAAGTTCTAAATAGGAAGGCGATCAGAACAACAACCGCAAAAGATTGACCGCCATAAGTCTGACTGCTCAAGTTTGTACTTGAACTGTGATGGTCTTTTTGCTTAGAAAACTCCTGTTCCTCAATGGAACAGCATCAGAAGTCTTAATCATTTGCATTGGTTGGTTAGTATTAAATTTTTGTCAGTGTGACACAGTCAAAAATCAGAAATTATAACTTTGTCAACTTACTTTCCTGTTTGTAAATCATATTTATGGATCTGATCTGTTGCAAAACTTGCTACATACAAGTACTTGTCATCTAGAAACAAAACATCATCATCATCTTAAATCTGCACCAAATTAAGAAGGCTCAATTTCAAAAAACACTATTATTATAAGGATTGGCTCTACAACACTGTATCACCAGGCAAGTATGTTATGGTTTAATGTAAATCAGCACCAATTGCTTAACAAAGTGCACCCAATAGTGTGACATACCGGTAATAGGCTACCATGGCAACAGGCAGCACACTTCTATAGTTTGGTGACCCCCGTTTTCTCAAAAGTAATAATTACCCGTAGCAGGCAAAATTGAAACTCTTTAAAAAGTTTTTAAAATTCTCTGGATCACATTCAGAGCTACCTTCATAATTGGAATATTTAAGGTGGCTCTCAAACTGGTCCAGAATTTTTTTTTTTTAATTTGCAAAAGATTTTATCTTAGCTTGATGATCAATTTCCAGCACAGAAAAAGTAGGGTCACTGAGTTCATATTTGTGTTTATATTGCATTTCCATGCAAACTATTGGGTGTTTTTAGATTGCCGCTGCCGTTGACGTTGCTGTTACAATTACAACATTATAATGAGTGCGTCTTATTAAACAAAAAAATTGTTGTTCCATATGGTACCGCAACATTGCTGTTATGTAAAAAAGGGTTATAGAGTCAATCTTTGTTGTCAATCAAGTAAATTAGAAAAAATGTCAGAGCATGTGAGGAGCTTCTCAAATACAGGTCAAGAGTAAATGGTGCTGGGTGTCATATCTGAAGTATGATTACAGCTAATGGAGGTTACCAACTATGGGAACCTTCAAGTTGTGGGTCCATAGACAACTTTGCATCATCTCTTTTATAAATTACTTTCTTATAGGCAGCATATAGCGATATATGGTACATGTAGAATCAGGTTTCAGTTGACATACATCAAGAATATTCAAGAAGTGGGACTAATGCAGTGGTCATAATTTGTGCCTGCCACCACTGCAACATACCATTTTACCATGAATCTTATGCAATTAGATGTTGTTACATGTAACTCTTGGGCCTTTCTCTGCATACTCTGGTATACTGTTTCCAGTGGGGCTGTGCTCTGGGATCTTACATGGACCCTATAGAAGCTGCCAAAGGACCCTTATCTATGACTATTGCCCATAAACAAAAAAGATCTTGTTGAACTGTGGACTCAAAAAAGATGAGATGTACATGTATAACTGTATGACAGACAAAGACAATATTATTGGAGAAACAGTGTAATCGTAAGAATTGACCCACAGGCTTCTGAATAGTAGTGGTAATGGTAGTAGTGGTAGTGGTGGTGGTGGTTCATTGTAGTAGTAGTACAATGTAGTTACTGTAGTAGCGGTAGTAATAGTATGCAGGATCAATACCAGCAACCATTCCCCAGGGTCCATCCAGTCCATGACCCTGGGTGAAAGTAACGGCTGGAACTCCAGAGTGTCTTGTGTCCGATACAAACAAAACCTGTACAAGTTAAACATAAAACAATGCTGAGTAGGTCACATGGCTTGACCTATCTTAAATTAACTGTCACAAAATCAGTAACCTACCTGGTCGAGCAAGAAGCTAGAATTACAGGACAAAAAGGTTCAAAAATGATTGTTAGTGATGATGATGTCTGAAATAGCAGAGGATAAACATTATTTATGACAAACAAATTAAAATGAATTTTGAAACATTATTTGCAGTCAAGATCATCACCTTGAGATGTATAAGGTGTGCTGAGGTGTTGCTAAAATGTAGGAAGGCTTGTGCACCTTATCAAGCTGTTTAATTACTTGAGTTGTTTGTCCTTTCCTGAAAGAAATACCAAGGCTATACATTACATGAGGGCATCATTCATCATTTCCCCTGAGAGCTCTCCAGTTGTCAAGGCTGTATGAACACAGCTAGTGTTCCTGAACTTCACACAGCTGACGGTGAGCTACAACTTACCAAGAATACAGTATATATGTTGCAGGTCATTAATTTTTGTTCCTTAGGTTAATTTGCAACCAAACTAGGTCATTATTTTTGTTTCAACCTAGGTTATTATGAACTGTCTAAACAAGGGTTTTCCCTTTTTTGGGGGGGATGTAAAAATGGGGGGCCTGGATTTTTAGGGGGAATAAAAAAGAAAACACCTTTCTCCACCTTTCCCTTGCCTACCGTTCTTCGTCCACTTACCGTCTCTCCCTCTCCTTCCCCCTTACTGTCCTTGCTTACTACCAACGGACTGTGCCTCTTACCTTGAACTTTCACAACATTTCACACCACTCCAAGGATTCGAACCCTCACAACATAGGACATCCGAGATTACTTCTCCTCTGTATTAACCGCTAAGCCATCGAATCAGCAACTGAAGTCGTTAAGCTATTTCCAAGCCTTCACGACAACCACCACTTCGCACATGCGTATATGATATAAAGTGAGACTTTGAGAAATTAACAGTCAAATATTGTACAAAGTTTACTTACATCGCTATGCAAAATACACCAGGAACAAGGCATCATTTCTAGTCATGATAACAAACCAAATATTGTACCAAGCAGTCAAATATTGTACAAAGTTTATTTACATCGCTATGCAAAATATACCAGGAACAAGGCATCATTTCTAGTCATGATAACAAACCGATTTTCGCCGCAAATACAGCGTTCCCACAGTGCAAAAAAGATGGTGACATAACAAAATAGAACAGCAAAAGATCACCTTAAAGTTTGCAGTTTAATCAAAGAAAAGAACTCGTCTCCGAACCACTGGTGTCATCATCTTGGAGAAACCGCTTGTAAAAAAACACATAACCATTCACAGAACAATTGGCAAAATGCTGTATGAAGTGGTTTTCGGATTCTCTCGGAGAAAAGAAATTAAAAAGCCACAAATAAGTGGACAAGTCACAGCTACATCACATGCAGAGCAGGAAAATGGTGAATAATTTGAAAAAGTGGCAGGATGAGCCTGACATTAAAGGAGAGCGGTGCCTGACACTTGCCAACTGCAGACCGTGGACTGCAGGCTAACCCTGAATCACAGTTATTGAAAGCTAACTGCTCAAAAATGGGTCCCGAGGCTTAAATACGGTTTATCAGCACTGTTTGAAATAAGTGTTTAGCTTAAATACTGCTTATCAGCGCTATTTGCAGGCAGCCAGCAGTCTGCCTTTTGCAGTCTTCATACACCAGAAAGGGAAGAAGAAAAAGAAGAAGTTGGAACTTCAGGATTATGTGGTGCTGAAAATTAATAAAATGGAAAAGGAAATACCCCTTCGACCAAATGTGCTACTTGCTCAAATTGAAGAACTTGAAGGGGACTGTGCCAAAATAATCACAAAATTTGGATTTATCACTACAAGCAGACTCAGCAAAATTGAAAAAAAGAAACAAATATTTTATTTCATAATTCAAAAGAAAATAAACACTTACAAGAGACTACAAAATGGCATCCAATCAACATATTATGAAATCCTCTTTCCTGACTTTTCAAAGTTTTGTTTTTACTTGCCTTTGATTATTACGAATTCAAAGTAAGCAAAAGATAGAGGAAATAACTAAGCAAATTAAAAATCAACAAGACATCATGTATGTTTCAGTTCTTATATTCCTTGGACGATAATTCAATATTGTTGCCCTCTGCCATCCTAAGGAGATTTATCAATGAACAATATTGCAAAAAAGCTCTGAGAAAGAAAAGTAGAATCGGTTATCATGTACTGTATGCCTAACCCCAATCTTAATGCTAACCATTTAAAATCAGTGCCTAGACTTAACAACCATTGGAGTTTTATAAAATACTCATGAAAATACAAGCTCCACTAAGTTCATCCCCTTTCCTCTAGGACCAATTTACTAACCAATACATGTATATTACACATACTTACTAATAATTGATGGGTTTTTGTTGATGTTTCCTTCTATCAATTTCAACCTAGTTTAAAATAAAATGACCTAGGTTGAAACAAAATAACCTAGTTTGGTTGCAATTAACCTAAGGAACAAAATGACCTGCAACATATACATAGTTTGTGCATGCTTTAAATTCAGAGAATAAAGGCTTGAATATGAAATAAAAGGCCAACAACTAATTTTCAGCAGAAAAGAAGCATTTGTTCCACTGATAACACATTTGTGTGAGTGGATCTGAATGCCTATGCATCCTCAGGCATTATTCTAATTATCTGCATAAATGAAAATAGAAATTTATTGGTATTGGAAAAATGTAAACTGGACTGGAATGAAAACATCATAATTAAAACACAAAGAAGAAGTAAGGGTAACAGTGACCCTTTTGCCTTTTTTTTGCTCAGTGCTGTAAATGGTGTTCAACACAGTCAGGAGTGACATAATTATGCTGATGTTGTTTGATTGTCTGGTAAGTGTAGAAGGATTGTATTTGTTTGTGAGTGCCAAACTGAAAACCTAAGGTCATTGGGATATCCCCAAAACAGTCAACTACTTTCAAATGCCTCATTGATCACGAAACAGGAATCAAACGCACTTCAATAATCCTTGATTACTGCTAGTCTCTACTTTTTAACGAACAGGAATAATAAGTTTTGTTAAATTCTCAATCTCGGATAATGCAATACTAGCTTTCTCATTGGTTCCTCACTTGATCTTGGTTACCAGCCATTATGCATTTGACCTTATACAGAGATGTATCCAGAGTGCGTCATTGCGTCCTGGGACTCACTCATTTTCGTTTTGGACACATAGATTATGGAACAAAGGGTCCAATTGGATGCAGAAAAAAAAATCGAATGTTTATGCAAATTATGAACGCCAGGAAAAACATGCGAATGGCATATTTCACAAGGAAATTGAACATTCCCATTTCTCACAACGGAAAAATGATCGAGTTCCTTAAATTTCAAGATAAGCTGTTATTTTCGGATTTTTGTAGTCGAATAATTTCGTTTTTTCAACCATTGTGTCCAGCTTCAGGAGTTCAGTTTTGAATTCGCACGTGTTGCGTGACATGATCTGAGCTGTTTAATTTGTTAGACGAGACAATCGGCGACACTTTCGATCTTCCGCCAGTGATAATTAAACATTTCAGTCGAAGTTCAGTTTGTTGCATACTTTTCAAGTGAATTTCAAGCATTAGTTCGCTTATCGTGAGGGAAATGACAGAGAATCCAACTGTTTTTGTTTTGTGCAACCCTGTTGATATTAGGGAACTTAAGCAACGACAACGGCGACGGCAACGAGAACGTCACAAATGTGCATATTTAGTAGGCAAAAACAATAGCTTTGCACGCCCTGCACGTGCGTTTTTCACTTTTGTCCATTTCTTTGCCGTCATCAGCAAAACAACAACGTGAAATAGTCAAATTTTAGGTTTTAAGGAGAACGTCAGCACTTGACGCTAAAGTTTCATTTTCTCCCCTAAATTAAGCGCCGTTCCGACCAATGTCATTTTTGAGGAACTACCACACCCTTGTCATATAAGAAGGGTTGACATGTTTACAAAGTGATTACAATGACGCGAATTTATATTTTGAGATGACGCTCTCGGTGCCGTCGCCGTCGTCGTTGCTTAAGTTCCCTATTTTAATTCCGGGTGCGCACGTATCATCGTCTCGGTTCTTGTCTTGCACGTAACTTGTCTGTTTTGCAAATTATGCAACTTTTCTTCGGAGTTAGTGTTAAAATTAACGTGTTGAACATGAAACTTGAATGTATTCAATCGCTTGATTATTAACATTGGCCGTGGCGAAGTCACGGCCGCACAGGCCGATGATGAACTGTGTATCGATCGCTTACATTTGTTTACTCTTTTGTTCCTAAATTACACCTCAAATGTTGTTGAAATAAATGATGCTCTTTTAGGGAAAATTGAGATTCAGTTCTGTTTTTTTTCACTGTGGAGATCTAGATAATTTATCAACTGGAGCCAACAGTTCCTAGAGCATACGGATTCCTCGAGACGTTTTCAAATGTGATTGATGGAGCTTTGACAGCCCATACATTTTGATTGATGAATCAACAGTTTCAAAGAAATTGATCATTTTAAGTACATGGTTTTGGGAAGGGATAAGGCTTTATATTTGTCCAGTTAGAAATCTGAAAGGGTACGGCAGCAGCAATTAAGAGGCAATAGATCGCATATTAATTCTTGAATATTAATTAGCTGGACCCCCAAAATTTTGCAATGGACCCCCAAATTTTTCAAAAAGGGGTCCAGAGGACCCCCAAATTTGAAAACCTGGATACATCTCTGCTTATATGGAAATGAATGCGGCAAATGTCGCTCAGAATAAAATCACTTTCTAGTCGTTTCTTCAACTTAAGGAGGATCAAAAAAGTTTTTCCTTTTTTCAAAGAAATTAACATATTCTGTCCTTAGATACAGTTAGGGTAATCATAATTGTCTTGAGACGATTTCTCACATCACGTTTTCCTCCAAAATTATATTACCATGACAACGATATACTGTAAGGCATTTCTTTGAGCCTTAAAATCAAGATATATTGTCTTTTTTAAAAAAAACGGGACGGTAAATCTTCCCATTTAGCGTTACCTGATACTGTTAGAAATAATCTCTAAAGTATTTAAAATTCAACAAAATCTGTAGGTCAGTTTTTCAGAAAAATTAGCTTTTTTCACAGTTTTCGTTTTAGGAAATGTCTATTTTTATGCCATATACAGTGTATGTTACTAAGGAATTAGAAGAAAGGTGAGTGAAATTATTTTGTTCATTTCTGGCGACCCATTTTGAATCATGAGCTGACGCAAGCTGCTTTTAGAATTGCGTGTGTGGCTTACTCATGCGCGCTGAGCTGAAAACCCTTTTGAGCCTCCTTAAATGAAATTTAGGAAAACCGAAGGTTGAGAATTCAATATAAAAAAAATATATATTATTCCATTCGGCCTTGTTGGATATGACATTGGTAACAGCCAACTTGGCACTAAGTGCCTCGTTGGCTATTTACCATCCTGTATCCAACGCAGGCACATGGAATAAGAATTGTTAAATGGTCAATAAGGAGTAACTGTGTTGGGAGTTGTCTCTTTCTGTGTGCCCTAGGATAACATTATAAATCATCAGAGTTGTGCCTTGGATGGCATGGTAAAGACTTAACTGAACTATGCCTATCCAACAACAGTCCTTCACACACCTGGAAAATCAAACTTTAGCATGGTCATTTTTTGAGCACTATAAGTAGTACCAGAAACCCATAAGGGTTGAAATGTGTAACGGCCTCTTGTGTGCTGGGAAACAAGCTTCTGAATATTCCAATTTGCTAGGTACCATATTTGGAACAACAAGAGCGAGGGGTTTCCAAATATGGTACTTAGCACTTACACGTTCAACAAATCAGTTCGCAGTTCTGAATATTCGGAAGCTGTGAACGCGCATTACACGTTTCAACCCTTATGGGTTTCTGGTAGTACATATATGCCAACAGTTCCTACAGACTGACAGGAATGAAAACTTAATAAATGAACAAAAAACACAAAAGAGTAGCTAGGGTACCACAGATTCCTTAAGACGCTTTCAGATGTGATTGATGGAGCTTTGACACTCCATACATCCCAATTTTGATCCATGAATCAACGGGCATAACAGTTTCAAAGTTTTATTTTCAGTGTATATTCGAGGGGAGAGAGATACAGTACTGACCGCAGGAATAGCAGCATTACACGCGCGTATCATGTATGTAACTCCACCATATTGCGCGCATTTTACACGCAAATTACGCGCGCGTTACGCGCGAGTAAAAAAATACATGAAGTTGTGAGTAAAAAAATTACACGCAAATTCTTCACAGTGCGCGTAGAAATCTGAAAGGGTACTGAAGCAGTAATTAAGAGTCAATTGATCGAAGATTAAATATTCTTGAATATTAATTAGCTGGACTCCCAAAATTTTGCAATAGACCCCCATATTTTTCAAGATACATCATATCATATCATCATCATCATAATTATCATATATCTTTATTTACCCTCGGATTTTTAGAATAGCTTGGTGTACCTAATTTCTCCGAGCATTTACCCTCCCAACCATGATACATCACACAAGAAAGACCACAACACCGGGAACTACATGCCCTACTCTTTGCGACAAGTGTGCGGATACTTTTACGTCCCATAGGATTATGAACAT
>NC_090879.1:34935178-34937678 GCF_036669935.1 Montipora foliosa
ATGTAACCTCCGTAACAATTTAAATGGAAGATAGTGTAAAGTGAGCTGTCATATCACTTCATTTTGCGGGCAACTCTTACTAGTTATCTAACTTTGCTGTTATTATCCTTGCTGGCCAATCGCATTAAATATGAACGACGCATGCACAGGAAAAATTTAACCTACATTGTGGGTAACGTTTTAAATGGCGGAAGATAGTGAAAAGTGAGTTGTCACATCATTTCATTTTGGCAACTGTTATTGACTTTTCCGATTTGTCCTTACAAGCGTTAAGTTATTTTTCAGGTGCATGTAGCCTAAAGCGATCTTGTTGTTAGTAAGTTGCATCCTCTGGGGTAAATTACAAGTGCGTAGCGTGGTCATATTTTTCGAATACGCACAAGTACATAAGATCTAGAAACAAGTAAACTGAGCGAAAATTGCTGCGTTCATTATTTCTTTTTGGAAAAAGTTGTGTGAATACAAACAAAGAACAAAGCGTCTTCCCCTTGTTTTGACTAAACCAGCCGCAAACACGTTGTTTTGGTTCTGGATCCTCGAGCGTGCGCTCAGCAGCGTTTTTCGACGAAAAACGCTGCTAAAAAGCGCATGCTAAATACGCACGTGCGTATATGCGTATGGGACGCTACGCGTCTGAATTAACCTAAGTAACAAAGTAAGCTGTCATATTTCATTTTGGCAACTGTTATTGACTTTTTTCAACTTGTTCTTATGAGCGTGAAGTCATTTTTCAAGTGCATGTAGCCCAAAGCGATCTTGTTGTTAGTAAATCGCATTCTCTGGGGTGAATTAACCTAAAACCCCGGCCAAACGATCGCAACATGTCAACGCAACATATCGCAACATTGTTGGGCACAACATATTGCGTGCGTTTGGCCACCGTGTTGCGATGTGTTGCTACATGTTGGGTGTTGTTGGCTCAAGTTTGAAACTGGTCAAATTTGAGCCAACAACGCCCAACATGTCGCAACAAGATGGCCAAACGCACGCAACATGTTGCGCCCAACAATGTTGCGATATGTTGTGTTGGCATGTTGCGATCGTTTGGCCGGGGCTTAAGTAACAATTTGATTGGAAGGAAAGTAAGCTGTCATATTTCATTTTGACAACTGTTATTGAGTTTTCTAACTTATTGTTATTAGCGTTATTGTGTTGTTCGGGTGCTCAGTCTTAAGAGATCATATTAAAAGTTGCATTGAAATAAAGTTATCCTTTTATATTTCCATTGTGTTAAACGAGTAAATTAAATGGAAATTGCATCTTATTTCTTGAAAGGAATGGTTATTTCGTCGCCATAGACCACTTTCTGTTACGTCACGTGCTCGAAAAAATTACAACGACTTCTGATAATTAGAGCGGTTTTCAATTGAGTGTCGAAAGTAATTAGATAATTACTTTGGTTTATGATTACTTCACTCAGTGATTGGTTCAAAGTTCTCGCGCCATTTTTTCAACCAATCAGAAGTGAAACCAAAACCAATCGTGGCTCACGCGTGCACATTTTCCCGCGTTTTGTGTCGGCTACGTGTAATTACTTCGAGTTTTGATTGGTTTGCCGGATTGTCTCAGTCCTTTTTGATTGGTCAAAGTAATTACTTTGGTTTTGGTTTTACGACATTCAATTGAAACTCGCTCTAACTTGTGGTAGTTGCTCCCCGATCACAAATCAATGGAAGGAATTTAAAATTTAAAACTAGATTTCTTGCAAATATTTGCCTGTATTCATCTCAATGAACAGCACATAGTAACATGGGTGGAAAAAAGAGAAGAGCTGAAAACCCTTTACAAAACAAATGCGGTAAGACGAAGGCAGGAAGTCTGAAAATGAGACTAAGGTCTAATTGGAACATATTGTAGAAGGAAAGTACAACTGATGCCACGATACAAAAATTTGGTTTATCAACGGAGTTGATAATGTAAATTGACCACCGTACAGAGATTCTAAGAATCTCTGTACAGAGATGTATCTCTGTATGAGATACAGATGAGGTGTATCTCTGTACACCGTACAGAGATTCTTAGAATCTCTGTACGGTGGTCAATTTACATTATCAACTCCGTTGATAAACCAAATTTTTGTATACTACTTCCCCACCGACGCAGCACCACAGTTTCTTTAGAAACTACCCCTTCATTGATGCCACGATACTTTGTCATCTAAAAAGAAAAAGAATAGAAACGGTTGAGCAAGAATTAAAAGGCAAAAAAAGGAACCATCGCAACAACAACGCAACAAAAGAGCGAAAACAGCGCGACGACAGAGCAACAGCGCAACAACAACGTAACAACAGCGCAACAACAATGCAACAACAACGCCACAACAGCGCAACAACAGCGACAAAAACGCAACAACGCAACCACAGCGTTACAAAAGCGCAACAACAGAGCAAAAACAGCGCGACAACAGAACAACAACAGCGCGACAACAGAGCAAAAACGCAACAACAGTGCAACAACAGCGGCAAAAGCGCAACTACGCAACCTAAGCGCAACAAAAGCG
>NC_090879.1:34945178-34977678 GCF_036669935.1 Montipora foliosa
CATTAGCACATAAACAAAAGAATACCGGCCGCCATTTATGCATTTATGCATTCGGTCAATTAAAGGCTGTGTAAAAGAGATACAAACTTCTCCTGACGAAGAATTTTTCTTTCAATGGCCTGCACCACAGTAGTGTAAGTCGCTCATATACGGCTGCAAAGCATTTGCATAAATTTTGCATATTGGAAATAGAGAGTTTGTATGGGAATGGCACCCTATTAAAAATGACGGATTTAACGATGAAATGATATATGAAATGGATCATATATGAACTGCGGATATGAAATCAAGTGAAGCTATGATCTTCGAAGTTATGAACGCAATTTTTGCAATTGCGTAGAGAAGCTCAGTTGGTTAGAGCGTCGCGCGCGCACCGGTATCGCGAGGTTTATACGGGTTCAACCCCCGTTGAAGTGCTGAATTTTTCAGGCTTCTTTACGCAGTTGCAAAAATTGTGTTCATAACTGCGAAGATCATAGCTTCACTGAATGACGAATTTGATGCAAATGAGGCGGGAACCTCATTAACGTCCGCCATTTTGTTTTGGAGGGAAGCAATCCACAAAAACGTTTTTGTGACCACTTTTTAAGACGCAGCTTAGTAACCGTCTGCCTTTGTCACGGACGTGACCTGCGCCCTAGTGATATTAGTAACTGACAAAAATGGCGGCGGGGTCGCTATTTACTGGGTTGCCTATGGCAATCCCAGTCGGAAAATGGGTAGATTTCCGTTTTCTTTTTTTCAGTATTTTTTTCCGTGTCGGTAAAAGTCTAACCCTAACCCTGCTAAGTGGTGTCTTTGTGCATAGAGTCTTCTGTGCGTAATTTGTTAGGTTTGAGGGGGCTGGGGTAATGCGTAGCTTGCTCAGCACAATTAACCTGGAAGTCGGAAGTCATTGTAACGCGAATGGCGTTTTAGTACATCTTTAAAGAAAATATACCCATATGGAGCTCAAGAATGGAACGTCAAGACAGGCGGTGAAACATAAAGATCTAGAATCTTAAAAGCGACGAGTAATGGACTTCGACAGCGTGAATCTTTCGCCCGTCGAGCCGAAATCAAAATGAGCTGTACTTTTAATATTTCGCCAAGGTGGTGTTACGTACAACACTGAAACCAAATGGAAATTTCTCTGGTAGCTTACGGGTGCAACAAAGACAAAGAAGGAATCGAACACTACAAGTAGATCTGTGATCTCTGTTGTGTCTCACAGTGTTTACTAAAGTCGCATCTATTTAAAGTTTGCCCGTTTGTCTGGCAAGTAACATTCATTTTGTACTCAACTCTGCAAAGGTTAAAAAAAATTGGAAATGTGACAGTGAAAAATTATTTGAATGAAAGCTTGTTGTCTCTTTTGTGCTTTATTATGTACGGTCAAGGTTCTTTCGAAAAGGGTTTATGTGAACTGTCAGAAAGATATTTAATTACATATGCTTTGTGATTGTGTGTATGTGTTTCGCTTGCACGCACGCAACTGAAATAGGAAGGGTTTCTTGCCTCTTATAGCAAATATGTTGCTTGTTTCGATAAATGTTTCGCTGGAAAATATTTCTGTGAATTTCCATTTATCATGTTGTGTAATTTTCGAGCTTAGTAAATTTGCATACATGTGTTGAAATGTGATACGGGGAGAATTTTTGTGGTAACGCATAAGTCACGAAAATAAACAGGTCTGTTGGAAGCGTGCTTCAGTTTCAACAAAATGACCCCAAAAATAGGCAAAAGATTGTGACGCTGATGAATAATAAAGTAGCTGCAATTACAAAAACGATGGAATTGCCTGGTGATAAATAACCTTGTCTTGGAGAGTAAATTTTTGATTTTCCAGAAACAATGGTCAACCTCTGAGAGTTGGGCGATTGTGATCTTTGTGTTGAATTCGCACATTTCTTGTCAAAATTTATAACAATTGAAAGAAAAAGAAAACTAACAAAAACAAAAACCCGATATCTAAGCATCATTTAACACAGATGCTTCACTGTTTCGCGAGTAAACATGCCGCGGTAACTTGATCACTGCGCCCGCTGAATTCGATGTGCAATTTACTCGGTGCAGCCAAAAGTACAATTACAACACCACAACTAAAATCTCCCAAAATGTTTTTCGCTGATGGTAACTTTTTATATTCGTGGTTCAAAATTAATGTTGTTTTCATCTCGTAAATTTTGTTACCGATGGCAAAGTATTTTATTCTCGATCGACCGTCCTGAAACTTCTTTCTGCTCCTCTTAAAAACTGTGTATCCATATTTATTTACTTTTACATCAATAATTGTTTTGCATGCAGCAAGCTAACAAAATCTGTATCTTGCTTGGTTCGCATTTGATAGCATTAAAATATAATTTTCGGTCCTATGCTTCTGTTACTGAATGATACATTTCTTTGGTCGCCCATCCAGTTACTAACCCTGCCGGACAGAAATAAACTTCAGCTTTCAACTTTCGTTTACAAAGCTGTCAGATGCTGTCAATGCACGCTTACACTTGTGGTGGAAAGAAGTTGCATGATCAACAAGTCAGCCCAGAAGCCAATGTTTCTCGATTCCCTTTTATTTTCTTTAATCTCACTGGGTTCAGTATACTTTGCTAGTAACCACATGTCTTCCCAAGGGGCTATTTATCTAAGACTTCTACCATGGCGCTACAATGATAGACAATACCAAAACAATATCGTGTACTGTTAGACCTACATATTACGCAGAGACAACTGTCAACATGTCATCCCAGAAGACAATGTTTTTCACTTCTCATTTATTTTCTTCAATCTTTCTGGGTTCAGTACTTTGCTAGTAACCACATGTCTTCTCAGGCTATTTACCCAAGACTTCTACCATGGCACTACAATGATAGACAAAACCAAAGAGCTACATATTACGCAAGGACAACTTGAATCTCCTGGAAGACAACACACAGCTCAGTTGACATTATGGAATAAATCGCTGTGTTACTTCACTACCACACGTAAGCAATGCGTGTCAAATTTTTTAAAGAGGACAGGAATTTCTTCTTTCTGACAAATGATTGATTAATAGGCCGGTAGCCAGGTTTTTAATCTCAGAAAAGGATCTGTTTCGTCGTACGAACGTGTGAGGACTTGTGAGCCAAAGGGACTCTGCTGGTATGACTTGTGGGATAGCCCTTAAATGGTCTTTAATGACCCCCCAACTTAGAAAAAATTGCCTGGAACGCTGCACGTACCACAGGCAACCCAGTGTACCCTCACGGAGAGTCTAGTTGTGCATTCTTCTGGGGAAAGAATATCTCTCTGCTGATTTGGATTCGCATTATTCTGGAGAATTGTGCTTTAAAGTGTGCAACCTGGAATAAAGCAAGTGTTTCAAGGGCAATAGACATTGTTTTATGGGTACAAACGTAAAGAATGTGGCGACGGGAAAGTTAAAGTGATCCCAAAACATGTTCACAACACAACAAGAGATCATTTTGGGACCACTTTGAAGGTGAGGAATTAATTTTTCTAATCAGTAATACGGAAAGAGACTAACGTCATTTATTAATGTTGTAAATTTGAACGTTTTCTTATGAGCAAAGTGTTTAATTTTCTAATTAAAGCAAGCTGTTGGCCCTCTTTAGTATCTCCTTTGAAAGGTTCAGCATCTAATTTCTCCTAACAGTATCATGGATTAATTAAACGTACAGTGCTGCGTTATGAGAATAAATAAAATCATTAGCTATGAAGAAATCTTTTGGTAGCTTTCTTTCTTAGCTTAATTGAAAGTCAAGGATAATGTTTACTTCTTATTTTACTGCTTTCTAATTTAGTCATTGTTATAATTTTCCCAATATTTAGAGCTTTAATATGAAGAGACGTATTGATCTCTGATACAAAAATTAATTCCCCACCTTTTATTCATCAGTACAAACTAAGTTAATTATTGTACAATATAACTGAAAATGCTATGATAATAAATTATTAACTCTAGAATGCTTTGCATGAATTCTTTGTATAACCAACAATGTTATTAGTATTATAAAATGTCTATATTTGTTTAACATTTCCTCTCCTTGTACATGTACAAACCATAGATAATTACATAGTTCACTTCCTCTCTGGATTAGCGTTTGCCAATTGTGGGATAGTGTACTTTTCTTTATTTATATTGATGGAGCTGGTTAATAAATAAAACTGATATTTTCTGACAAGAAGTTTGGCAAATCAATCATTATTACATAGTATTTACCATAAACAAGAACTATTAAATTTTAATATTTAGATTCAAGGTCTGGAATTATTGTTAGGGTTTTTTCCGGGCATGATTTATTTGCTTCTTTTAATAAAATGCCTATGAAGTGAAATTTGTTTTAATTTGCTCTGTTCTAGGATAAAAAATGGTGTTTTTACAAGCACTCAATGTTGCACATTTTGTTCTTTTAAATTTAAATTAAGTGAGAAGTATTACTTTTTAACACATTGACTCCGAGGTGTGGGACTTAACATATTTAACTCTCAGACTGTCTAACACCAGACGATCTTACTTGTCAATGGGCGGCCTAGGGCGGTTCAGGTGACAGTGGGTTCAGATTAAATTAAATTTGTTATTGTCATTTATATTCCTGACTCAATTAGTTTACCAACTATTTAGTTGTCCCAAACTCTAGACACACAACAATAGTAACTCAAGTATATATTTGTTCTTTCTTCTCCCTAAAACGTTTCCCCTTTTGTTGTTTAATAGAAATTGTATTGATTCTTTTCCATTCTACGTTATGTATTATATACACGATTTTGTTGTAACACTACTGTATAAATTATCCTAACTTTTAGATTGTATGTACATGATTTATTTTGTGTGAGTTAAAATTAATAGAAATTGACTTGACTTGACTTGACTTTCTAAAAATACATGTAAATCCAAGAGACTGGGTCAACTTTTATTGAATAACAAAAGCTTCTGGCATTATTTTGTGTGCGGAGGTTTCCTTCACTCATTGTTTGCACCCAAAGCTCAGGGTTTTCTTTAAGGTTTTAAGTAGCCGGAGTTTTTCGCAAAGTAGACGGTTGTGGGTCCGGAGGCTAAAGCCCATTGCTTCTAGGGGGGTCCGGGGGTATGCCGCCCCGGAAAATTTTTGAAAGCTGAATGCCAGAAAATGCATTTCCTGGCATTTTGGGCCATGAAACTCAGACATTAGAGGGATAAATCAAGCTGCAATAATTTGCTTCGTATCATTTCTCCATTAGAGACGATTAGTAAAAAAATGTGGTCACCTGAAAATCCCACAAACGCGAAATGTTCTCTTCCGGTTGCCGTCCGCGTCTCAAAAACGCGCGTGGTTAAGCTCACTACGGATCTTGAGCACACAAGGTTTTTGAGACGTGGACGGTAAGCATTCTGAAGTAAACATTTCGCATGTCAAGACAGTAGTGTCTCCTATAGAGTTTTAAATTAATCAACTGTAACAGTGAAAAGATACTTAAAAATAGAAATGTGGTAGTGTCAAAAGAAGCAAAAGAGAAAACAGCTCATTTCCGGTTGCCGTCCACGTCTCAAAAGCGTCTCGTGCTTACGCTCCTTATTAGGGAATTAGCGAGTTTAAGCACGCACGTTTTTGAAACGCTGGCGAGAACCGGAAGAGAATATTTCGCATGCCAGGGCAGTGGTGTCCTCCGGATTTTTATACGAATCATCTCTAATGGAGAAAAGATGTAAATGTGGTTGTGTGAAGACAAGTTAAAAGGCAGACCGCTCACTTACGGTTGCCATCCCTATTAAGCTTCTACAGCAACGGAAACGTCACTTCAAAACAGATCTTTATGATTATTCCATCTTGTTTTCGTTGTACAATATGAGCGAGTTGTCCTTTAACTGCATAATAAAGGAGTTCGTCTCCAAAAAAATCTGCAGTGCTGCGTCGATAAGGAGTGAGCTCCTTTGAAGCCTGGTTTTCACTAGCTATGCAAGTACAAGCCCAAGCATAAGTAGCTTATGCGAAGTGAAAACGAACGTCGACATAAGCGTCAAAAATCAACCGCGGAATCCGCCATTTTGTTCAAATGCTCAGACGCCGGGAATCTGGAGCAAGTGCTTCAATGGGCCAGACATAGCAAATTCTTTGTGCTTATGCTGTGTTTCGTTTTCCCACAACGCAAGCGAACGCAAGCATGCAGAAGCGCAAGCACAAGGAAATGGAAATATTTTGATCCTTGTGCTTGCGTCTGAACCCCGTTTTCACGATAAAATAAGCGCTCTTATATGTTTGAACTTGTGCTAGTGCCTGCGTCACTTGTGAAAACCAACCAGGCTTGAGCATCAGCCCTTCGCTCTGACGGTCATGGAAAGTCATGGAAAATTATAGTTACGTGTGGTACGTAAATTATTGCAGAAGTGGAAGCAAGGACAAAATAAACTGCAGACGAGTTATGTCAGAAAATACCCCAAAGACAAGGATGATTTCGAAACTGGCAGCTAGGTAAACTTTAGGTCATGGAAAACTGCAAAAAGTCATGGAAAGTCATGGAATTTGAAAACCTCTTAAGAGTACGAACCCTGACAGGCCAAGTTGTTCGGTTTGTGATAATTAAAAGCACCACGGAACTTGGCCAGATTACTATGTTCAACAAAACAATCATTTTGTGATAGGGGGCCAAGCAAAATGGGCTCTCAGAATTGAGTATTGTGCATGTTCCAAAATGGTCGTAAGTGAAAACCAGACTTTTCTTAATTGCAACCTGTTACCGATAAGCTCATCTGCTAGTTGTGACACCAAACTATATCACATGATTTGTCATGTGAACGTGGGATTCTCATTATTTTACCGCGCAAAATTCTGTTCAAGAGACCCATAAACGATTTGAAAGATAATCACAAAAAAGTGAATCTTGCTAAATACGGAGTTTAAGATCTACGACGCGACAATAACGAAAACATCATTTTAAATTGCAAGTTCGGGTTAATTAATTTTTTTTTCGTGATTATGTCTGTTTGTCTAACTTCTAAAACCTAGCTCAACTTTCCAGGAACTGAGTAGGAGGTGCGGTGTTGAAGTTACGGCAGAAAATTCAAATTCGCTGCCTTGTTTTCACGTTCTTCGTAAAGGCCGGGACACACTAGGCGATAAGTAGCTGCGACACGTCGCGTGGACAAGTCGCCGCAACAAATCGCCTTGTGTGACACAGTTAATTTCATGAAGATCATTGTCGCTGCGGCAGAATTTTGTCGCCGTGATCAGTCGCACGAATTCAAAGCAGTTTGAATTCGTGCGAGTTATCGCAGCGACAAAATTAGCGAAAGCAGCGTTGTCGCATCGTGTGTACACTTCTGGCAACAAGTCGCTGCGACGAAATCTTAATGAACCAATGAGAGAGCGTGATATGCTCAGCCATATTGAATTAGAAAACTAGTTCACATTCCCTCTCATACGAGACCCACGTGGCAGGCTCGAAAAGGCGGCTGGGAAGTCGAGTTTTCAAAGTATTGACAGCAAATTTTCTGGTACAAAACCTCCGATCACTACCCCCAACAGAATGTCCAGAGGATCGTCGGTACGAACGCTTGTTTATGAAAACCGCCAAGGCGATAAAAGTGTTAACCTCAATGGAACATCGTTTAGGCTAGAACCCTCAGCGTGGCAAGCAGAACAGAATCACTGTCCCCACGGCCTTGCACCATTTCATTCACGTTTCCCACATCTTAAAGCGAGTTCTCTTCCTTCCAGCTCCATGAGACAAAGATGGAGTGAAACGGCAACGCCTCCTTGGCAACGATACAGAGTTTTCTGTCATGCATTTCGACCAAACAACTCGCCCCAGAGCGTCGTGTGCCGGAAACGTTACCCCAATGGGTATAAAAGACCAAAGTTTGCGTCCACCACAGAGCTTGAGTACTACATTCATGTTGTATCCGAAACGTATGTGTGAATGAGATATGTATGTGTGAATAAACTTGGTTAAACTTGGAACGAAGAAAATTCTGTACTGTGTTTGCCGCTATGGCTATAGCAGTTTAAAAGCGCATTTCTTAGAGAATCCGGGAGGGTAACAGTGGAAGTAGCAGCTCTTAGTTCAGACGCATATCTATGTAAACCCTGATACAGTTTAACTGTTACCCTAATTAGTTTTTTGTCTGAATTATAGGAAGACCTTTCTATGTAAGTACAGATTAGCTCATTTCAAGTCACAAACTTGCAAACAACGGGAAATAATGTACAAAAGTTTTTACGCGCATGTGGAAAGACGGTGTATTGCTCAGGAAAAGTTTTACCGATGACGCCATCCGGATAGTTATCCCCTATAAAGATCAGGATGCTGCAGTGTCTGTCAAACGACAACTTAGAGATCTTAGCAGCAAGGTGCAAAAGACCATTCAACCCGTGTTTACTAGCCGCAAGCTCAAGTAAACAAGTCCCAAGCCTAACATCGTAACCCAGCAATGCGTTGTTTATTTATTCAAGTGTGACCTGCGCGATGCAGGTTATGTCGGGTACACAAAGGGCTACCTTCACGCGCGCGTTGAGGGACACCGTCAAAAGGCGTCATCTATTTACAGGTATTATTGCAAAGAACATAACACTGCTATTCCGAACAATTTCTTAGCCCGCTTCAATGTAATGTGTGGCTTGCCGGAAGGAAAGTACTCGCTAAAGATCAGCCTACCGAGGTCCTACGCGTTTTTAATAGGGATGAGTTGAAGACGATCTCCGGTTGACACATTTTCCTGGGAACTAGCTCTACTATGATTCATAACCAGGCTTGGATCGTACTAAGCCGTGGATTCTTTGGTCAGTTCCCTTAGAGTGGTTTTTATCCTACTTAAGTGGGCGCACGCAATCTGTCATCATAGCGGAAACTACATCTAATCCTCTCCCTGTAGATTTTGGTGTTCCCCAAGGGTCAATATCCTTGGACCTCTTCTCTTCCGTTTATATGTTGCGCCCCTCCAAGATATAGTTGCTGCGATTAACCTCAATTCCATGTTCTATGCTGACGACTCGCAACTTTATATTGCCATAAAACCCAACGATCAATCCTCGGCATTAGCTACTCTACGAAATTGTGTTAATGCCGTTATAAACTGGAACACGCAAAACACGTTGCTTTGCCCCTGGAAAAACCGAATTATCCAATTTACCTCTCGCTTTGTTGGAAACCCTGTCCTTTCTCAATTTTCGTTTGGTAACACGATAATTGAAGTGTCTGATAAAGTAAGGAACTTAGGTGTCATACTGGACAAGGAACTTAATTTAAGACAGCATGTTAATGATACTTGCTAAAAAGCTATTCGGCAATAAGATCAATTAGTCTAATCAGAAAGTACATGTCCCAAAGTAATCTTAAACGTAATTTAAGTGCTTTTGTGATTTCCCGCGTCGATTATTGCAACAGTATTCTCTATGGACTTCCTACGGTTGAGTACGAAAAACTAGAACGGGTTCAGAATATCGCAACTCGTTTAGTCACAGGAAGCAGTCGGAGAGACCATATTACCCCAGTGCTTAAGAACCTGCATTGGCTTCCTGTAAGGTCAGGCATAACTTTTAAGATTTAACCTATAAAATTCTGAATGGACAATTGCCTTGCTATCTTACTTCGCTGATCAGTTCTTATAAACCAGTTCGTTCTTTACGTTCTTCCGATCATTTACTTTTACAAGTTCCGAACGTCATGACAGCCACTTACGTCACAGAACCCTCTCTTATTGCGCCCCTAAACTATGGAATAGTCTGCCTAAATCTTGAAAAACATCTGAGACTGTAACTATTTTTAAGAAGAAACTTAAAACGTTTCTTTTTTGTGATTATTTTCACTCTTAGGCAGTTACATAATTTTACTTAGTTAGTTTTTCGTTACATAAGATTGTAAATATAATTGAGTTTTATAGCTTACCACTGTAAGCGCACTGAGAGTTTTAAATACGCTGACAAATACTTTGTTGTTGTTGTTGTTGTTGTTGTTGTTATTATTATTATTATTATTATTATTATTAGAGGTTTCCGGTTCTTTTAAGAAACGCACGCTTGCAGCTGAGGCCTCCAGTGTACAATGAACGTCGTTCGTACTTTGGGGGGTGGGGAAGGCTTGTTATAAAAGTACAATTTGCCAGTGATAACAACTGAACAAGACAGGTTTACTGCGCTGGCATGTGCCTGCCAATTTCAACCTCCTGTTAAGGAAGGCTTATTGACGGAAAAAATGAAGGGAAGAGTTTCTTAATAAGTCCACCTTGAGATATGTGCTTTTTAACGCTTTTTTATGTTTTAGCGACGAGGGTTTGGCGAGATTGAGTGCACAACCTGGATTCGTCATTTCAAATCAGAGTTAGTCTAGTTAATTTTCGACTTACATCGTTAACTGTAGCTGTAAATTGCTCCTCCAAGTCTTAGTCTTCTTCTAATATGTATAAAATCACCTTAAAGTCGTTACCAAAAGGAAATAACTCATCTCTTCCAGCCGCTATCTTGGTTTGTTGAGCACGGCCAGAGTCACGTGACTTGCACATTGAACATCAGAAAGCGCTCTACTGTTTGACTCTTTGAAGTTCGCCGACTATCCTTACCAGTCCTCTCTACTAACACTGTTCAAATGCACTTAAACTTTGCTTTGGGAAAAACGCTAAGGGAAAAAGAGACAGTGTTATATCTTTTCGCCTATGGAAACTTTCATGATTAAACAGCTCAAGCAATCAATAGCTCGCAAGTGAAGGATTTATCCTCCTGCAGTGAAATCTTCTTCAGGATTTTGTTTATATCAGAAATTAATGATATGTGATGGGCATCCTGGGAAACCTCTTACCCAGGACTTGGCACCTTAATTCTCCCGCCCCAGCTCAGAAATCAAGGCAGAGGTCCTGGAAACGAAAAAAAAAAAATTAGGAGCCACTGTATTTAATTAATCGAGTAAATGTGTCTTCCACCAGCCAATTATGCTACATGTCAAAATACCGAGAATTACTCATCAAATGTGAGAGGCGAATGTTTCTTTCATTGCCAATGATTTTTATTTGCCTTTAATAGACAATGAGCGTGCATTGATTCGAGCTTAACATTCACCCCCACGAATGGTTTTCTCCCTTGTACATACATCTCTTTGCCATTCTTTACTATTCACGCTCAGCGTACAGTTGTAAAGTCCTCTTTTAATTTCTCTGATACAATCTTATTGCCCTCGCTGTCTTCCCTTCTTGCGTCCTTATGGCCTGTTAAAGTCGGTTTTATGGCTGGATAGGTCGAGAGATGGTATAAACTGTTTCCTCTTTGCAAGCATAGTTTGCGAAGATAGAAACAAAACTGTAAAATAAAGACTAAAATGAATGAACAAATAAATAGCTGTGTAGCTTAAGTAGCTTTAAATACCGACCGTCGGCCTCGGGTTTGTTAGTTGAATTACTGTTACGAGTTATCGACGTTAAATATGGTCGCGTCGCACTTTACTTTATGTTACTTTAAATAAATAATAAAAGGAAAATCAATCTGGGTAGGAGTTTACGCAACACATATGCTTTAATTTTGATCGTCTGTGTCAAAGTTGTTTAATACAATCAACTTTTATCGGTACACTGCCAAAAGAATCTAAAACATTTGACAATTTCCTTTCATCTATACCAAAGCGCTTGCTATGCAAACGCGAAGAGAAATAGAGGCTCTTAAAAGAGAAGTCGTTTTAAAGCTTAATTGATCCAATATTATTATGATAGTAGGAGAATTTTGAAATGTAGTATAGACAACTCACAAATAAGACTATACAAAATGTTGGTATGGATGAAACTAATAATTTTTCCGTTCTTGGCGAGATGATAAAGGTTCTACATGGGTGGCATGATGTTTTCAAAGGTTGCAGCATTTTTGTTGTATTACCCTCAACTAAAGATGGTCCAATGTCCAATATACTCTCAATAGAATGACACGGTCTTTTCAAACTACCACTGTTTTCCATGCAGGTCTCTCTTCTGATATCAAGCTTACTAGCAGCATTTGTTTGTAACGCTAATTCGTATAAATACACAGGTGATTGACCTTTATCACGCGGCGGCCATTTTGGAGTCCGTGGGGAATAAAGGCTTCGTCTTTGCATTGTCTTTGCCCGTCCAGCCTCACACTGAATGAGAGGTTCGACGGGCAAAATCTTCTGTTTGGACATTGAGTGATATGGGGCTATTATACAAAATCGCGCGCTCTCATTGGCTCGCTATCTCGGATTATCAGCCGATAATCACCTCGACGGACAAAATGGCTGCCAGTAGTTGTTTTGCCACTGTAAGTGAAGATGGTTTCGCGTTGAAATGTTTTTTTTTCGCTTTTTTGAAATAATCACCTGTGTATTTATACTAAAACAATTATTCGACTCAGGCTCAGTTATTATCGGTGAATATTCACCTCGACTTCGTCTCGGTGAATTTTCACCGATAATCACTTAGCCTTTCTGCGAATAATTGTTAAATAACCGGAATCTCAATGTTCAGGTTGTTTTTAAACAAAAATCGTAATCTTTGAGCTTGATTAACAATATCCTTTTTTAGCTTTAGCTTACCTTACAGTCCATGGCCCTTTTTGGCCGCTTTGGAAAGGACTAATAAAGGCCCCACTCTGAATGGAAGTCAGTGTTTATAGCATCAATATTGCTCTTAGGAACACGAACATAACTTTTCTTCTGGCCATGATCCCTTCTTTCAATACTAATCGTTGTGATAGCACTCTGGCTTATAAAATAACGTCCACGAATCGTTATTTACATACATAAAGTTTCAAGTGTTTGAATGCCTTTCAAAAGGGCCTCCCTCATTTTCCTCTACGCTTGAGGTTTTAGCATAGCAACAGCATTAATTTTTGTGTGCAACAAAATCACACGGTGTCTTTTAATTGCAATACCAGGAAGATTTAATTGTTGTTGTGTTAGCGCCGAGGAAGCTCTCAAAGGATGCACAATTCACGTAATGATTCCATTCGTTTGCGGAAATTTGATATCAGAGAGTTCTCCTTCGATACGGCCAGCTTCATCAGCACTTTTATGACTTTTACACAATGGCTGGATCTTGCTATATATTGCTTGCATAAATTGATTGCCCTTTGTGGACTCATCATGTACTTGACTGTACAGGCTCACACTATTTTTTTTTTTAATCTCCATTTGAAAACGCTTTTATTTTGTCTGCCAAAAAAGGTTTTTAATTCAGTTTTAACTTCAAGAAACTAAGGCTATACTCCAAGTCCCTCTCACTTTAGAACCTACAGTGTCTACACTGACTTAACAAACGGATTAATGATCGAATTAAACGTTATTGATTTTGCGTATGTTGCTAGGGTTGCTAGCTGAAACCAGTGCTGACTGAGCGTATTAATAGTATTGATCATCATTTCGTTGCATGGGGAATACGTACTTGGAGCTAACTTCTAATTGCTTGTTGATTGGCTAAAAACATTAATTTAACTCTTTGACTCCCTAGATCTAAAACTTCATTCTCCTAACTACTTCCATAGATTTCTTCGTTAGCTGGTCATGAGAATTTGGCGCTCTATTAGGATCATACACTTCAGCTGATTATAATGTTCATTCTCAATACTTGTATGCCTGACAGCGTAATGGAATTGAATGGAGAATTGACATACTGATCAATCCCGTGAGTCAAATGGTTGAGGTGGCTCTCAAACTTCCAAAAAATCTAGCATTTGTTACGTCCAACAAAGTTTCAAGTAGAATGTTTGATCGAAAACTCAAAACTTTGCTCAATATTTGGCTAATGATTTGTGCTGGCTAAGTGTGGGATGATTAACGGTGAAACATGTACATATTGACATAAATGACAGCAATGTTGGACCGAGACGTATGAATAGATACAAACATGCTATAAAACCAGAAAAAGAACAATTAACAACATTCGTTAGGGTTAAAAATTTCAACAAAAATGATGTGGTATAAATACCTGAAATCAAATTTAAAGAAATTACTTGATTTCTTAGTAATAAAGGCAGTGCCTTTGTTAAAAGAAGCAACCCACTAGTTATTCTCCGGTGGCAAAAATGTATAGTAATGCGCTTGAGGAAAATATAAAGTTTCAATTTGCAGACTATATTAATTCTGTTCATGAAAAATTAAGAGTGGAAAAATACATCTCGGTCATGAGAAATACGCAAACTGCTTTTGTAAAAAAATGGCATAGGTTTCTCTAGTGGCATATTTTGGCGTTGTTAACTAACTTTTAGTCAAGTAAAGTGTTTTGATCTGTAAATCTGTAAAGTGTATTAAGGAAACCACCCACTTCCTCCAGTAGATACAACACTCGGAAGATTGGCAGGCTCTAGAGTTTTTTTTAAACTTGACGCGAACTCAGGATTCTGGCAGACAAAGCTAGCGTGGGAATCAAGACCGCTGACAACGTTCATCACACCGTGGGGCCGTTTTTGTTTCAATGTGTTGCCCTTCGGAATCAGTTCTGGTTCTGAGAAAGTCCAGAAGAATATGAATCTTATCCTCCAGGGATTGCATGGCGTGGAATGCAACATAGACGACGTTTTAGTCCATGGCAAAGACCAGACTGAACACGCTGTACTTAAGCGTCTGGTCGAAGCTGGCGTGACACTCAACTTAAACAAATGCCAGTTCAGCACAGATAGAGTCAAGTTCCTGGGACACGCTATAAGCCTGAGTGGAATTGAGGCAGAACCTGAAAAGCTACAAGCAATTGCAGATCTACCGCCACCTCAAAACGTGCAAGAAGTGCGAGCATTTCTTGGCATGGTGAACCAACTAAGCAAGTTTTCCGAGCACCTCGCTGACAAGACAAAGACCAGCAGAGACCTTCTTCAAAAAGGAAACCAATGGACATGGGGAAGAGAGCAACAAAAAGTATTTGAGCAGATAAAATCTGACCTCACGCAAACTCCAGTGCTGTCTCTGTACGATCCAAACAAGGAAACCAAAGTGACAGCCAATGCTTCATCCTTTGGCCTAGGAGGGGTACTTCTCCAACTCCAACCTGACGACTCCTGGCGGCCAGTCTCATTCATGTCGCGAGCGATGTCTCCCACCGAAACCAGATCTGCACAGATCGAAAAAAAAGCCTTAGCGCTCACTTGGGCATGCGAACGACCTGCGAGTACATAGTGGGAAAATCAGTCTCTTTGGAAACAGACCATAAACCCCTGGTGGCACTCCTGAGTACTCACACACTGGATCAACTTCCTCCGAGAATCCAAGGATTAATAATGCGACTGATGAGATTCCACTCAAGGAGATCAAGCATGTCCCCGGAAAGAAGATGTACATAGCTGATGCGCTTTCAAGACTCCAAACGCGAAACCAAACAGTGAAGTCAACAATTGACGATGACGAAATGCACGCACACATTGGAAGCGTGATCTGATCCCTGCCTGCCTCAGACACACGATTACAGCAGATCATGGAAGCACAGGAAGGGGATCCTGTTTGCAGGCAGAACAAGGTTTACTGCTGTGAGGGATGGCCTGACAAATAATCATTAAACGACGCAATGAAACCCTATTGATCAAGTAGGGGTGAACTGTCTGTGGTGCAGAACATTCTGCTCAAAGCATCCAGGATCGTAATCCCTTCCTCCATGCGTCTCGAGACACTTGACAAGATCTACGAAGGCCATCAAGGGCCCGCTAAGTGCCGTGAGCGGGCCAAGAACTCTGTTTGGTGGCCAGGACTCAGCCGAGAAATCCAGGATCTGGTGCATCAATGCAGAGTTTGCGCTCTCCAGAGAGAAAACAAGCCTGAACCGGTTGTCACGACACCCTTACCCGACCGTCCCTGGCAAGTCGTAGCCACAGACGTCTTTGACCTGAAAGGTGTTGATTACCTATCGTTATAGACTACTTCTCTAGGTACGATGAAGTAGCAGCTATGCAGACGACCACAAAGTCAAGTGAGGTCATTAGGGAACTTAAGTCTACATTTGCAAGACATGGCATCCCAGAGCAAGTGCGATCTGACAATGGTCCTCAGTTTGACAGTGCAGAATTCTCCTACTTTGCTAAGGAATGGGGATTCAAGCATAGCCCAAGTAGCCCTAGATTTCCCGAAGCAAATGGAGAAGTTGAGCGGGGATTTAGAACTGTGAAGATTCTTCTAACAAAGGAAAAAGACCCTGCTAAAGCATTACTCGCCTACCAATCAATACCACTAGCATGCAAGTTCTCCCCTGCCCAGTTGCTGATGGGATATAAAGTTGAAACACCGACCAGCACGATAAGAAGAAACCGTATTCACCTTACTCCAATGCCAAATCAGCAGGAGCAACATGAGCGGCCGACACCAATGGTGAGCCAAGTTCCCACAGAAGGCAAGGTAGCAACACCTGTTCGGAAGGACACTCCTGTTAGTAAGGGAGACATTCAAATGCCCCCTGTAACACCCATTCTAGCCACTAGGCCCAAGAGAATTATAAGACCATCGTTGAAAGTAAGAGAAAATCTAGGTTTAGCTTGAGATTTCATTATGTTATAAGATTACGTAGATCATTTGTCAGACTTCTCGTGCTCTGTTCGTTTCCCTAGATACTCTTAAACCTTGGGGGGGGGGGGGGGGGGAGATGTTGTGTTAGCTTACATGAAGTATTGTTAAAGTTAGTTAAATGGCGTCTTGAAGTAAACACGTGTTGTTCATTGAAGACCACCGTAAGCCCAAATAACTCGACATCTACTAGTCGTTCTAGCATTGGAGCACCAATTGGGGACACTATAAACTGAAATTAACAATTAACGCAAATCAAATCAAATCAAATATTTGTTTGATCTGTCTGACTTGTCTTGTCTGTCTGTCTTATTTATTTATTTTTCTCTATATTAAAACCCTTTTCCGTACCTTAAGTTATGTAATCATGGTGACTCACATTTACGAAAATCGTTCAATTATAAGCGATTTTAAAAGCAGGAACAAATAAAAACTAGCTATTAGAAACTACGTTCTGGTGTCATCATACAACATTCTAAATCTGTTAGTCCGATGATAAGAAAGGCGTTGACTCGGCTTGTGGTTGGTTGCTTTTTGTCCCTCTCTCTGTTGTGATTCGCCAATCTTCGAGCAAGCTCTCTATTTGAGAATTCACGAGATGCCACACGCGAAAAGAAAGCGAAATCGTGTGGCACACGCTGTGTAATTTTGCTATATATAGAGCTCACAGGGAAGCAAGGGAATAACAAAGATCTCGATGGATAAGTCGCAGTATTCTGATTTTCCATAGTTATATGATTTGTCCTGCTTCCACGACATTTAGTTGTTTATTCACAAAACCAAAAAAAAATCAAATTGGGCCCACGGAAAGAGATTTCCTACTTCACAACATTGCCCCGGTTGTTTAAAATCCGTTTAACGCTAACCTTAGATTGAAACTAAGGAGTTTATTTCTCTACTCCCAAAAGTGCTCAGCTCTGACATTCGGCAACATTTTACATTGGAGGAAGCCAACCTCGAAACACAAAAATGAGCAAAAGAAACTTAAGTTAACGATAATCCCGGATTAAGTTAATCGGCTTTCGAACAATAATGATGAATAAAATCTACTTTCGTTGCAGCACATTGCACTTCATTTAGCCGACACAGGATGTCACCTTGATGCAATGACTCGTTTGCGTTCATCTGACAAACAAGAGAGACGTACTCGTTAACAAAAGGAATAAAAAAGTACCGGACGCTGCCATGCAAGCCGAATAGAAAGTACTGCTTGCTATTATGAGCCACAAAAGGTAAGAAAGGGATAGGACATATACTAGATCTTTATTATCTATTTATTCAAACGCTTTTCAGTGTTGGCTAAGATCTCTGCCACAATTATTCTAGTCATTCGACAAAACACGGTCCTCGTTTAAAAACACTGACATCATGTCTCGAGATGTTACTATGGCTATGGCTTTATTATACACCTTATTCCAAAATGGCCGCCATTTTAGTTTTGTTTCCATGCAAATTGGCTCCTATGGCCTCGCTTTCAAACGTAAAATTCAAAGGAATATTTAACCTTGAACGAGGCCATAAGGGCCAATTTGTATGCAAACAAAAGACTACTACAATGACGGCCATTTTGGAATAAGGTGTATAGCATTACTGTAGTATTTGACTGAGCAGAGATGGTGTAATGGTTAGAGCATTCGGCTTCCACCTTGGTGGCCCGGGTTCGATTCCCGGTTTCTGCGTCATATGCGGGGTTATTTGCATTGACGATTAAAATCGTCTGGCGTTAGACAGAGTAAAATCTGTAAGTGGCCACTGGGAGTTAAAGGGTTAATGGGGACATTAAGTAAACCCTTTAAGGCGCTTTTACACTGTGCAACTTTTTGTGCAACTTGTTTCGCAACGCCACGGCGAGATAATTGACAATTATCCACCACCAGCCACCGACCCTGAGGTAAATAGTTGTTTTAATATTTACTAAAACAGTGGGATAAAATAGCACAAAAAGAAGATTTAACTCATTTATTCCTGCAACAATTACAAGATTTTCGAGTGCAAATCTTACGCGAATTGCTCGGAGGTGAATAGTTAACTATTCACCGAAGTGGAGATGGCTAGTGGTGGATATTTACCGTGCCGCGAAGCGGCGAGGAAAAAAACCAACCCTAGCCACCGACACTGTATTCTAAGGCAGTGAGATAATATACACCACAAAAAATTAATTTGTATGTTTTCTTCACTTGTCACGGATGCAAGTCGGGACGCCATTTTTTCCTGAGTTGCTCGGAGGTAAATAGAACAGGATATCCGGAGTTTGACGAGCCAATCAGCGCGCGAGGTCAAGGCTATCCACTGTTTTAGCATATACTAATAAAGGATATTTGGAGATTGAGTAGCCAAACAGAGCGTGCCTTCAACGCTATCCACAGTTTTAGCATATACTAAGTTCCAACGTAACATACCGGTACCTTGCAACGACTAAAAACGTTGCAAGACAACTTGTACAAACCGTTGCAAAAAGTAGACTTGAGTTCTACTTTCCACAAAGTTTTGGATCATTGCGTAGTGTAACAGCCTTCGAAAATGTTCCCCCGGCCTCATGTCATCATCAAAAACGATACAATTTGCAAGAAGCGTTGCCCAGTGTACAACTCGTCGAGAAAGTTGCTTCGCAATATGGGAACCTTTGTCGCAAAAAAACTGGGAGAGAAGTTGCTAGTGAATTGCAAAGTGTAACTGTGTCTTGATACACTAGATGGGCCGATTTACACGGTGCGATTTTTGTCGCATGCAACATGCTTAAGACACGCTTACAACTCGTTTACGATTGTCGTGTACGTCAGAGAAAATGTCGTAGCATCTTAAAACATGTTTTAAAACGCTGCGACAATCGTAAGTCATGTCATAGACCTGTCGTAAGCTTTTCGCCAGCGCCAAAATGCCATCGTGTAAATCGGCCCGAAGATGTCCTCCCCACATCATCAAGGCTGCAACATTACAAGAGGCACATAAACGACGACGAGGACGACGATGATGATGATGATGATAATGATGATGTTGAGCTGTTCATGATAATCATTATCGGAGGGAAAGATGATGATGAGTAGACTGCTTGCAGTCCCTTCTGAGTTAGTCGAACCACCCACTTTGGTCACGCAAGCGAGCCTAGGGGAATGGTAATTGAGCAATATATCTTTGCTCAATCATCGTCATCATCATCATCATCGTCACCATCTCCGTCGCCGTCGTCCTCGCTGTCGTTATCATCATCATCATCACCATTATCATTATCATCATCCTCGTCATAATCTGTATCATCATCGTCATCGTTGCCGTCGCAAACGTTTTCTTCATCATTATCATCATTATCATCATCGCCATCATTTCGTTCATCATCTTCATGGCCGCCATCGTCGTTACTGTCGCCGTCGCTTAGCCATCATCATCATCATTGTCATCGTCGTCATTAACATCATCATCATCATACAACAACTTAATGTGGCTTGAGCCTGCGATCCAATTGAAGCCCAGTACCTGGTGAGCGGTCCACTTTAAAAACCAACTGAACTTGGTAAGCTCGTTATATGGTCACTTGATACTGGTCACATCAGGTCATACACGGAGGGATGCCGTGACGTACGTACGGTCGTACGGTCATGCGGAGAGCAAAACCAAATCTTCTCGCACATCTGGGTTGCCTTATTTTCTTACCCATGGTATTTACCCATGGTATTCCGCGCGCGCGCCCTCGGCGAGTGGAGCTCCGCTATAAACATCATAAATGAGACTGGCTGACTGACCAATTAACAGCATCACTGACTGACATCCTGCCTCATCCTCCTGACCGTCCAAAGAAATGATCGACCTAAGGAAGAATGGACAGACTGACTGACGCACTAGCTGGCTGACTGACTGATTGACTACTGGAATGAATAATAAATTAGTTGATTGGTTGATTGATTGACTAACTAAATAGCTAACTGATTGACCAACTGACTGACTAGCTTAGTGACTTACCGCTGACTGATTGGCTAAATGAATGGTCAACTGACTGAATGACTGCTTAACTGATGTAATAATTGACTGATGGCCACACTGACTAAACAAATCGATTGACTTATGGGTTGGCTGATCGACTCACCGACTGACTGACTGAATAGTTGACAGATGGACTGATTGTTTAGCTGAATGACTGGTTGTCAGTGGTGGATCGTTTGCCTGAGTCTGACTGATTGAATAAAGGTCTGACTGATTTATTGACTGACTAAATGAAACCCTAAAGAACTGCTTGAGGGAATGCCTGGCTGTTTGACTGACTAACTGAATGACTGAATAATTGACTGACTGATTGAATGACTGAATTAATGGATGAATGAATGAATGAATGAATGACAGAATTCCTGAGTGATTTCTAGTCTGACTGACTGACTGACTGACTGACTGGATGAATGAATTGTTGATTGATTAATTGGAGAACTGAGTAAATGACTTACTGACTGTCTTAATTATTGAATAACTCACTGAAAACTGAAGGACATCTTATGAGGGAGTGAATGCTTGATTGATTTTTTGACTGACAGACTGATTGATTGATTCATTGATTGATTGATGAATTGAAAATGAAAAACTGCATGAGGGAGTGCCTGACTGACTGACTGACTGACTGACTGACTGACTAAATAAATGTCTGAATAATTGACTGCATGAGTGACTGGAGTAAAGAAAGTATGACTGGCTTATTCATTGACTGAATATCTAGAAAATGAACGACTGCTTGAGGGAATTTCTTACTTACTGACTGATGGAATGAATGACTGAATATCAGTGACTGAATGATTAAATAAATGACCAAATGAATGGTTTATTTATTGAGTGTCTGTTGTTTTATTGACTGACTGACTGACTGACTGAATGAATGAAACTTCGTTTTTTGGGAGGATAAAAATAAATTTCATGTGGTGACTCGTCAAAAAAATAGTGTTTTCTTTTTCAATTCACCAGCTATTCTCCTCCTTTCAAGTTTACATAACAAGAGTTGTAAAACTATATCAAGGAAATAGATGTTGATTTGTTAAGTATTTAAACCATTTACTTTTCGTTGCGTTTAATGACATGTTATTTTGTTTTGTGCAGGTTGCAACCCTGGAAATGTACAAATCAAACAAGAAGAGAGAGAGCTCAAGATAATCGCAGGGACAAGAACAAGTAAGAGTAGTTCGTATAGAAAGTATTAAATAAAGGAAATAAACCAAAAAGAAATGAAGCAAGACAGGAAGAAGATGACTATTACAGAAGCAAGTAAAGTTAATTTATGATAAGAGGTGAAACTGTAGTGTACCGTGTCAAACCTTTGGAGAGGCTATAAGCGCTTTGAAACAAAGTAGAAGTAGCAATAGCAATAACGCAGGCAAAAGCTTTCGCAATGCGAAGTAGAATTACACACTCGTTACAAACTGAGGAAAACCGTAATTTTTACCCAATATCCCAATCGCGGACGGGTATTCACATAGTATTTGGCTGGAGGGGGGGGGGGGGAGGGGTAGTGTAAAACTTTGACAATCAACTACAGACAGATTGTTAGATCATTTAACTTCAGCCCTATGATCAAACTGTGATAACGGGAAACAACTGGCAGCTAATGAAGGTTTTTTTGAGGGGTGGTAATAGGCTGGTAGTGTCAATTTCTTTGGCAATCGATGGCAGACACGATTTGCAAACACTGGCAGGGTGAGTTCACACTGACTGCAGTAGAATGAAATTATGACTTGTAACAACAGAAGGATCATGACATTTTCATTGGTTTCAAGGGGGTAGAAATAGGAGGGTAACGTTAGATTATGATCGTCGACTACTAGCGCACCTTGCAACTGTTGTCAAGTATTAGCATGGCTAAGGTGACAAATTATAATTGGCAATCACTGGTAACAAATAACATTTTAGTCGAATTCAAGAGTCTAGAAGCTTTAGGACCTTTTATTTCAAATCATCATTGACCGTGAAATTTTAGTGTTAGTAAGGTTATCGTAAGTGGTACCGTAAGTGGTGTGGGGTAAGACTATAAGCAGCCAAATTTAAAGGGCATGAAATTTAAGAGCTATCAACGGTTGGAAACATTAGGAAGTATTGCTGACCAGTATTGGCAATCATTGGGTGACTGAAAAATCTTCGTTAATAAATAGTTTATACTTGAATTCTGATTGGCCACAAAGAGACTGAAGAGAGGAAACAGAATGAAAACTTGAGGAGGCAGCTTCAATGAAAAGGCTTCAAACGTCGAGAATTACAGATTCAGCAAGTTAGTTTTTTTGCCAATAGAGGCCAATTCACAAGAACGGTTTCCTTAAGAGAGTAATTAACTTGTTGTGCTCATCGTTTGGGTTAAGGAGATATTCAAGTCAACAGATAATGAAGGTCAGAAAATAGTAACGATCAGAGTTTTTTTAGGACAAGCAAAAGAATCGAAGTAATGAGGCTGTTAGATTTAATGTTGTTTGAAAACGATACATCGTACTTTCCAGTAGTCATGCACGGGCTTTAGGGCGCGGTTTAGGTGCAGGCAAGGCCTCAGTACCTCGGGTTAATACTGCACACTATTGTATCACCATTCAATTATTATATTTAGTATACGCTTTTAATGCGACCTCAGATTTAACGGACTCCTATTTGTGCGAGCTGGAAAAGTTTGCTAATGCTTTCAAACGTCGTTGATTCGACGGTGTTCATACATTTTCAGTCGGACCTATTGATGTTATGCCCTAAGCTCGTTGGTACCCCGGGATGAAAAAGGGCTTTCACGTACTTGACTGAGATTAAAGCAATGACAACACCACAGTGACGACTGAGACTATGAGGGTGAGGTAAATGTGTTACGACCATGACGATCCCATCACGGAGATCATAATAGTGACAATGACAAATATGATAGATGTTGACGATGACGATCACAATGACACATTACGATGTCTCTGACGATGGCACTGACAATCGGCTAGCTCAATTTTGTACCCAAGTCAAACCCTTTGGGAATAAAACGTTTTGTTCCAGGTATTTCGATATCTTTCAATGTGAATGTTACATTAGAATGCAAATGCAATACGCGAAGAATCTTAGCACCGGGAGATTTGAATTGGGTATGACATTGAATTAGCCGATTTGGTCTTGGCGGCAGCGATGAGGATGAGGATGACGATGACGATGATGATGATGATGATGACGATGCTAACTGTAATGATGGTACTGACAATGGTACTGATAATGAGAATGAAAATAAAAATGAAAATGACTTTGACCTCCACAACAATAAAGGTGAAACGGACAATGACTGGCAATGACTATGACTATTCTGGAACAAACACATTGGACATGACGATGCAATGGCAATGACTATGCCTTTGACGATGACTAAAGGTGGCGATCAAATACAGTGATAATGGACGCGAAGATGACGATGCAATGGCATGACTGTGAATTTGCTGTGACAATGACATTGGAAATGACGATGCGAAGGCAATGACAATGACGTTTTCACAATAAACGATAAAATACAGTGATGATTAAGGTGGCTCAAACCAGTTTCCAACACTTTCAAGAGACCTTGTTATTAGAAGGATTGACACTACAACACTTTATCAAGTAACAGTAATCTTATGGTACGATGTGAAGCATCAATTATTGCTAAACGAGTTGCAGAAATGTTTGTGACGTAACAAGTTATAGGAAGGCCTTGAAAAGATACCCTATGTTTTGCTTTTAGTTGCTCATATCTAAAAAAGAACTCGGTGACCTCAATTTTTTATTACACAAAAGTAATCACAAGGCCAAGATAAAACTCTCTGAAAAGTTTAAATTTATCAAGTAAAGCTATGATCCTCGCAGTTATGGACGCAATTTTAGCAATTGCGTGGAGAAGCCTGAAAAATTCAGGACTTCAACGGGGTTTGAACCTGTGACTTGACAATACTGATGCGATGCTCTAACCAACTGAGCTATGAAGCCACTGACGTTGGGAGCTGGTCATTTGTGGGTTCTAGTTTCTTGTGAGGGATGAGTCAATGAAATGAATCATATACTGAACTGCGGATATGAAATCAAGTAAAACTGTAATCCTCGCAGTTATGGACGCAATTGCTAAAATTGCGTTCATAACTGCGAGGATCATAGCTTTACTTGATTTCATATCCGCAATTCAGTATATGATTCATTTCATATATCATTTCGTTCATTTACAATTATTTAAGGTGACTCTGAATGCGCACCATATAATTTCATGTTTTTTGTAGTGCCGATAACCAAAACAAATTCTCTAAGAGGCTAGGTCGCTTTACCTGCAGTTCGTTTACAGGGGCCCATATGAATGAAATACACAAGATGGAGTGAATTAGCTATAGTCGCTTTAATTAACTTTTTGCAAGATAAAATCTTATATTCACACAAAATCCAATTGGCCCCAGTAAAGGTGGGGGCTGGAAAACGCCAGAACTGCATAACCAAATGCAAGAATGAAGAAGGCATAGGGGACGTGGCAGGATGAAAATACTCACGAGACTTGCAAAAAGCTTTGATCCTTGATGAGTAGAAGAAGTGAATGAACATGCCACGTCACGCGTCTGATAATCCCCTGAGAGAGGGTAATAACATTTGATAATTGCCTAGCCCATCACGTCACTATAGCATGTGGTTATGCAATATTGCGAACGAAATTCTTTTGACATAACAGTTTAAACACAGCATTACGAGAAGACATAAAATTCCTATTTGCTAGCAAATACTTTCTTTTCAATCTTTGCAGAAAGTTTTATTCTGACATGCTTATTACATTTCACAAATAAAAAATGGGGATCACCGAGTTCGTTTTTGAGATATGAACATCTAAAGACAAAATATAGGGTGTTTTTGCAAGGCTTTCCTGTTTCAATGGTAACTTGTTACGTCACAATAATGACTGCATCGTCTTCAGCAATAATTGCTGGTATCATAACGTTGCTGTTAGGTGATAAAGTGTTTTAGTGTCAATCCTTCTAATAACAAGGTCTCTTGAAAGTGCTGAAACTGATTTGAGCCACCTTTAGTCGAAGATGACCACGCCTGGTAATGGCAATTGCAATGACAACAGCGATAATACGATGACGATGACGATGACGATGACAATGCAAAATGGAAACTGCCAACTGGCAACGGTTTAGGCAAAAAAAGCAATAACAAAGACTTTGACTTTGACTTTGACTTTGATAACGATGATGATGGCATTGCAGATGACAATAAAGGATGTCAATGACAGTAACGGCGAAGATCAAAATCGGATTAAGGCAAGGGAACTGACAGCAACAATGACAATGACAATGACAATGACAGAGCCAGAGCCAGAGCCAGAGCCAGAGCCAGAGCCAATAACGTTGACCATCGCGATAACAATGACGATGTCATTGACATTGACGACGACGACGACGACGACGACGACAACAATAATAATGTTGACACTCATTTCATTGACGTTAACTATGGCAATAAAAATGATGATAGCAATGATGAGAAAGTACCGATGGGTACAGTGCCGAGAAAGCCAAAAGTTTCGGAATGGCAAACGACTTTTTCCCTTCAGTAACAGAGCAAACACACGACAAACAAAGGTGGTCAGCATCGCTGTTAATTTACTGTGCAAACAGTCTTCATAGCCAACTAATGAATCATTTCGTCAATAACTCTTACATAACTCATACGATCCACTGACAGTACAGAGACGCTGAGTAGTTAGGAAGTAAGGCAATGGTTTTAAAAACTTGGACGGATCCAGAACACGTAGAGAGAGTTGAATCACGTAAAACAGACATACCCTCAAAAGATGATTCTTAAAAGACTATTTCTCTGGGTTCTCCGATTAAATTATCACAATCACTCAAACGTATACTCATCTCACTTTTCAAGAGAATTGAAAGTGGAAAGGAAAAATTTGAGGGAAGGAATAGCTTCCAAACGTAAAGAAAAATAAAGATATTTTGTATAAACACCGTCTGCAAGACATACATAGTAAGAAAAAATATGTTTTTCACGTTTGAATTTCAGACAGACAGACGTTGACACTACCCAGCCCCTCTCCCCTCTCCCCTCTACTTCGGGCATAACATCTTTTAAGTGCACAAGTTGCAAGAATTGGTGCTGCCACGCATTTGGAAAGGTCTGTATTGTCATAAGCATGTTCCTTATATGCTGTCAATAAAAGGCCTATCCGCATAGGACATGGTTTGGTCACACAAAAACATGCAAAAGCTAACGACAACAGCCAATGTTACGGTGCCATAATGATGCTATTGTCAAGGGAAGTAAGGGAAAAACTGCGAGTGTAATAGGTTATGCCATATGTAGCAGTCGAATGCAGCATACTTGAGCAAGAGTTTAGCCGTATATTCCCCGTTAGATCTATCACTCCTACTCTCCAGATATGGACCAAAAGGGTGGATAATAGGGATCCTAGCATTCTTACTTTCTCAATTAACACTTAACATCTATAATAATAATATAATATATATATAAATTTATATAGCGCTTAAACTATAGAATATTCTAAGGCGCTTTACAATGAAAAGACATAAATAAATAATAAATACTATTTACAAAATATATAAATATAATGCTTACGAACTAAAGTAAACTGATTCATAAGATGTGGATATAAAAACATCAAAAAATATGTACGTATAGATACAAAATTATAAATATATAAAATAAATCTAAATGCATAAAAGAAAAGAAAATATATCTATGTAAACTGATCAAAAAAGTTCAAGACAATTATGCAATTAGGAGTCAATAGTAAGCCTTTTTAAAAAGATAGGTCTTAAGCTTTTTTTAAAAGTCTCTAAATTTGCCGATAGTCTAATGTCAAGTGGTAAATCGTTCCATATTCTTGGTCCGGCTATAGCAAAAGCACGGTCACCTGATTTTGATTTAGATCTTGGTATGAAAAGTAGTTCTTTATCATCAGATCTAAGTTTATATCTCCGTGTTGGCTGAATCTGAAGTAAGTTAGTCAGGTACACAGGAGACAAGCCATTTACTGCTTTAAACACTAATAGAGCAATTTTGAATTCAATTCTCTGCTTCACTGGAAGCCAGTGTAGTTTTATAAGCGATGGTGTAATGTGGTCGTACTTGGGAATAAAGCATATGACTCGTGCAGCTGCATTAAGCACCTTCTGAAGACGTTCTTGCTGATATGCAGGTAGGCCAAACAGTAGCGAGTTAAAAATAGTTCAGGTGCGATGTTACAAAGGCGTCGACTAGTATTTTAGTAGTGTCTGTTGAAAGAAATTTTCTGATCTGTCTGATGTTGTAAAGTCCTCTGAAGGCTTTACTACAGGTCTTGTTGATGTGATCATTCATAGACATTTTATCATCAAACCAGGCACCAAGATTCCTGATGCTGGTCAAGGGTGCTATGTCAGCTGTCCCCACTTTCACAGAAAGTATTTCCACTTTAGCTAACTGTTGGCGAGTACCAATAATGATAAACTCAGTTTTGGTGTCATTGAATTTTAGTTTGTGAGAGATAAGCCACGCACGAACTTCAGCAATGGCAGCACATAACGCAGATAGTGCACGATCCATCTCTTCAGAGGATGACGGCTGAAAAGATAGATATAGCTGCGTATCATCCGCGTAGCCTTGCATATCGGGTAAATGTTTTTCCATAAGTTTAAAGAGTCGAGAAGTATACAGTAGGAACAAGATTGGACCGATACAACTTCCTTGCGGGACTCCATATTTCATTTGATAGTCTTTAGAACAAGATTGACCAACAACTACTCGCTGTTGTCTTTCAGATAGAAAAGAACGGACCCACTGAAGTGCACTACCAATAACACCGAAATCAGATTGAAGTAAGTTAAGTAGTAAATTATGATCAATAGTGTCAAATGCAGCAATTAAGTCAAGTAATACGAGAAGTGTAACCTCATGTCGATCCATGCTTAGCAAAATGTCATTCTGCACTTTAAGTAGGCAAGTTTCGGTAGAATGGTATTTCCGATAAGCTAGGTTGCTAGGAAGCGGTGCATTCTCAGAGCAGTGCGACAATAATTGTTGAAGTACCAGTTTCTCAGCACACTTTGAAATAAAGGACAGATTACTGACAGGTCGGAAGTTGTTAAGTACAGGTTCAAGGTCCAGTTTTTTCAAAAGTGGTTTCACAAGAGCGCACTTCCAATCAGCAGGAACAAGTCCACCACGGATGGAGAGATTTACCATTTCGGTTATTACTGGGAGAAGTTCATCAATGCATAACTTCAGTAGCCATGTGGGAATTGGATCCTGTTTACAAAATGCACTAGAGGAGCTCATGATGACAGCACGAACATCCGATTCTGTAACGGTAGAAAATGAGTGAAGTTGAATTTCTGGTGGATAACAATTAATTTGTGGTGGAACCATATGAATGCTGTCAATTTCCTCTCTTAGCAGATCAATTTTGCGGCCAAAAAAATCACCAAAATCATTGGCGAGAGTTTCACTGTCATTATGAGGGGGCAGTGGACATTCTTGCTTCTTATTGCACAACGAGGTGACAACCTGAAACAGTTTACGGGAATCCCCAGCACATTGATTGATTTGTTCAGTGTAGTAAAGATGTTTACAGCCGTGCAGTAGCTTTGTGTACTTGTTGCATATTTCACGATAGGCATCTTTGTCAGATTTCCGTTGGCTTCGCAACATTTTCTTCTCTAACTTTCTTCGCTTTGCTTTCAAGGCTTTAAGCTCAGGGTTAAACCACGGGACCATAGGCCTTACTGTTACTGTTTTATGCAATAAAGGAGCATTTCTGTCTAGACTATCTGTAAGTACCTTGTCGTAGGTCTTTGCCAGATTTAACAGGTCAGTTGGAGGATTGTGGTGTAGCTTAGAGTCAAGGATGTTGTTCTTGAAAGTCTCAATATCGATCTTCTTGTATTGACGAAAACAGATTTCTTTTATAGAAAGTTCAGGGCGAGGAAAAGCCATAGCAGTTTCAATAAAGCAATGATCAGAGATGAAGAACGTTGTACGTGGAGTTTGTAGGAGCAAATCAGAACATGATCGAGTCACAACAAGGTCTAAGATATGACCAGATGAATGCGTAGGTGTAGTATCATGTTGTATGAGACCAAAAGTTTCCAGTAAATCCGAGAATTTATCAGCGTCAGAGTCAGTATGGCTGTCGAGATGAAAATTGAAATCACCAGAGATAAGCAAAACTTCAGGACACATAATATTTTCCAGATAGACAGAAAATTCCTCAAAGAAAACATTAGCAGACACTGGGTGTGCCTCAGAGTAAGGTGGTCGGTAGATGCCAATGATTTTCAGTGGTCTACTTAAGTTCATAATGTTCCATTCACAATATTCAAAGGATCGTTTTTCTCCAGAGTCAGTTCGAGAAGTCTGAAGATTATCTCTGTGCATTAATCCAATACCGCCTCCAATGCGCTGCGAAGGTCGAGGACAATTATGAAACAAATATCCTAGTGGTGATAGTGAAGAAATACTAAAAGAATCTTCATCTTTAAGCCATGTCTCAGTAAGCACACAAAGGTCAACTGTTACCCATCACATGGTCAATAATAAGATCAGTCTTATTTCTTGCAGATCGTACGTTTGCGACGGCAAAGCATAGTTGTTTTGCAGTTGGAAGTAATTGCTGGCATTTCTTCACGTATGATAAGTTATTCAGTACAGTGTTCACCGTAGCATTATTTGATGTATTGTTCCCATTGTTCATGTTGTTCTGCTCCACCGAAAAAATTTGCATGTAAGAATCGAAGAAACATTTTGAAGAATAATAATTATCAAAATATGATTTAGTAGAATAGCCACTGGAAAACGAACAATATCTGCCGTAGCCCAGAACAGTAGTTATTCGTCGTTGCTTATTTCGGTCAGCTCTACAGCCACGTTGAGAAACAGATTTTGCTATTCCAGCGAGTTTTAAGCTCTTCCACGTTGAGAAATCCAAACGTAACTTCGCAGGAAGTGTAGAAATAATGTTCCATAATTCAAAACTTGAGTAAGTAAGCTTCATATTGACCAGTGTTGATCCCAAACTAAGCAAAAATACGTCTAAGCAGACGAAAAAAGTCCAAAATTTTCAAAGTTCGTGACCCAGCCACTGAAGCGCGACAATATCATATCAAATTAGATTGGTTTCACTCTCGATCTGATCATTGACCACTTTAAACCACACAACCACGCAAGAAAGACACTGAATTGACTTACATGCACTCAAATAATTAACTTGACTTGACTAAGAGTACTTACCAGACGGTTACCAAACAGATTATCAAACTTTTCAACGTAACTATCTCATAGAGATCATCAGAGGGGTCTCGCAATTTCTTATAACTGCTATACCACAATTCAAACCATTTACCATCCAAATTTCTTGGGGTAACGTTTTTTTCACTCAGTCAGTCAAACAGAAAGATAATGATACTCATGGAGTCTATCCATTTTCTTACAGTGGTCTGTTAAGACCTTAAAGGACTGCTACTCAAATCACTGAATACACTACGAACCAAATCATCGCACTTTAAACCACAAAATTTGCGTGGTTGTACGAACCAAACCATCGCACCATGAAGACTATCGACAACATAACAGTTTGTTTATTGACCGACTCTTATTAGGATAATCACATTTGCAGGCCACCGTTACTTCGAACTAGTGTTGCTTCAGGGGCATTGCGTTACGTATTGCACTCGCAGATTATTTCCCTACTTTCCTTTACAGTTTCGTTATTAAGACACCAAAGTGTTTGCTTTATTACGATTCTAAATTCTGTGCTTGTTTTGTTGACTTTATCATGACATTAAGACAAATGCATTAATGCGCTTTGCGGGAGGTGATGGACTCCAAGGCAGGGAGACAAGAAGTGCCTTTTGCAAAATAGGTATAACTTCGGTTCTTTTTACGGATGGGAAACATCTTTTACTGTTTATCCTAAACATTTACGTTTTTATGCGCCAAAACTGGCCGACATTTATCGAACAGCCATGCTAACGAGAGGAATGGATCTATTCCTTCTATGTCATCACAAAACGTTTTGCAATGACAAGCCAGTTTGTGATGTCATTGAGGGGCTAGAACAGCCTCTCTCACTGGTTTGGTTGTACAACAAATGTTTGTTAGTTTTGGTGACTTCTACGGCGTGTAAGGGATCTAAAAGTAAAAAAAGTTTGCCATAATCTTCCTTTTTAAGGGTTCTACAATCATTAGGAGCTTTTTGTTAACGAGTTTTTTTTCATGTCAACTACAAAAAATGTACCAGGCAAATAAAGTTAAGTTTGTTTCCATTCCCTAAGAGAATAGAGAAAAAGCACGGAAGTTCTTTCCTCAAGAGCGGACTTTGATCTTTTCGCTTAAATGACACTTACGAAAAAAAAAAAAAAAAACGGCATCCCCAATACGCATGCGCCGTATTTTTTTGAAAAAGAAAACCATTTTCCATTGAAATAATAAACAAACGTCGATAAAAACTTTGTTTTTATTGTCTCTTTTATGTATTTCATTGTACAGAGAAAATTTATTTTAAGGTTTTCAAAAAAAAAAGTTGACGCATGCGTACTTTAAGCGCTCGTACTTTTTTCTAAGTTTTTTGGTGGGAAAATCTGACTAAAATTGCACAGCGTTTCCCCTAGCACCATCTTGAAGGAAGAGCGGTCAAAAGGCTCTACCTTAAATTCAACCCAACAAAAACTAAAAGAGTGTAAAGTGAAGAAAACCATAGAAAAAACGCTCGAGTGTTTGACTACCTTCGTCCGTGTTTTAAAAAAGAAACTTACTGAAATGCGACGCCGACGCCAACAGAATATTGCCCCAAAAAAGTCGTAGCTGGAAGACCTTATTCTTAAAGTGGCTGTCATTTTACCGTTTTTGTTTTTGTTGTAATTAACCCTAGTTGCCTCGTTCTATAGCCCAAATCACAGTTAAGAATAATACTGTTTACTGAACAAAGCAAAAAGGGATAATTTATAAAAACGAAAGACAATTTAAATGTCAGCTTTACCCAGCCGCGAAGCGGCGAGGTAAATATCCACCACAAGTCACCGACACCAAGGTGAATAGTTGTTTTAGTATGTACTAAAACAGTTAGATAATATAGCACTAAAAGATGATTTAA
>NC_090879.1:34982678-34995178 GCF_036669935.1 Montipora foliosa
AAAAATACATTTTTTAATTCGAAGCCGTTGGTCTACAAGAAAGAAACGCAACAAATCCACAACGAAATTCAAATAAACATGTGGTTCATGTTAACATGCACACTAGTACTAGATTGTACTCTCATGTAGTTTATCTGCGATTGTTATATTGCAGCATTCCACTTGCTTGCATCGAATAACGTCACCAAGTGCTTGGGACTTGAGAGTACAGATGAACAATGAGCAAATTGTAGCATCAAAAATGATCCGATCATTTGATCACAAAAGACCCAAAAGCATTATTTCAAACAAAGCTCCTCATAGCCTTAAACTTGGACAACTTTCTGTAGAATACTTAATGCCTTACCATCAAAACAAATGGTGAACTATCTTAGAACATTTTAAATTACAAGCCGAGCAAACCACTTATCATCAAGAGATTCGCAAATTAACAGCTTTTATAGTTCTATGTCAATGACTTAAGAATGCGAGATTTATTCCTTGTCAATTTTAAGAACTCGGCTAGCAAGTCTAGTGTTTAAGAATACTTTATATCGTTTGGGAAAGAAGATTTAAATAATGCCAGCCTACACATTTTTGCAGAACCGAGTTTAAAGAAATTTAGCCACATAATGCTGCATTATATCGCCGAATAACTGATTCATCAGCCAGTACCTCCTTAAAATTGTTAATCATGTTGCTACACCATTTAAAGTGGTGTACAGCGTCGATAATAAGACACTAAGCGACCAGTAAATGGGCATTCAAATTACATTAAAAAGGAAAGTCTAAGTCATTTTGAACAAAAACGATTCCCGAGGATTAATCCAATGATCGCTCAATGTTGAAATGGTGGCTGCCTAGAAAGGTTCCCCTTCTTTATTTAAATGTCCCCTGTTATTTCTAAATCGGTATTTAACTTTATGAGCAAATTTTCTTATGTCCATTGTCCACTGATTTTTTTCCACCGATTCTCCATCATTCTCTTGAGTCAATTTCTTATGTCCATTCTCCACTGAGCTGCCTGACATCGTATGCGTACTTGAGGGAGAAGTGTGCAATCCGACGACAGAATCTTATACTACAGAAAAAGGCCTATTGAACAATTTTACTTCTGAAATTATTGTAAATAGATTCTGAAGGAAATTTGAGTATTTTTTCCTGCCACCATTTCTAAATAAGTAGTATCTTAAGTCTACTGTTCTTATCTTTGGCGAATTTCCATCTAGTTCTTCAATTGATGTCTTCTTCCTTGCTGCATTTCTTTTTCTCTTCCTCTGTTCCTGTGCATCCTTCGCAAATCTTGACAGTGTCCTGGAAATATAATATAAAAGAATAACTGATGAGACGAAATGCGCAAAGCCAAAAGAGATCAAAGAAATACGTTCGATTCAACTCGTGTTCCACAGTGACTGTAGATAAACTTCAAGGTTACCTATGAGCGGTGACATGAGAAGAAAATTCTCCTTCGACGTTCTTCCAAATATTTAAGACAGGTCGTTTGCTGTGGAGACAAAGACAAACAAAACACCACATTAGTTTTTGAAACGTTCACGGGCACAAGAATTTCAAATTCTCAGAGGGGTAATTTTCTTGCAGTAAAACTTGGATAATGTCTCCTCTAAAACAGCAGCAAAATTATGAACCAGGAATTTCCCTTTACGTAAAATGCTGTGAGGCATAGTTAAACTAATCAAGAAGTTTATTTTGACATGAAAACGGCTTAGTTCAAAGCTTAAACGATTGAGTCACAAACACGTGTTTGCTTCGCAAAGAAACGTATATTTGCCTTCTGCACCTTTCATCGAAATATAAACCAAAACTTCGCATGACTTTTCCAACTTACCGGCCTTGGATGAAAAAAGAAAATATTTGTATCCTTCCTCCTGGCCTAGCCGGTTACAAAAAATTCCGTTTGACGTTCAAATCACAGAGAAACGGCACAGCACACCTTGCCACCATGACAGTCAGCGAAAAATGAGTCAAATTTGGAAATATGAATTGAATATGGATGAGATTATCGAGCACCAATCAGTGACAAGTTCTTCATGAATCGAAACAAATGGCTTTGTCATGCAAATTTCATTAAATGAAAGGTGTTACAACTGAACCCATTGGGAACTCGGAAAAATCCGAGCCCAGATGGATTCGAACCCCACGACCCTCCCTGATCTAGTACGGATGCTCTAACCACTGAGTTACTGGAGACTTTATGGTGAGCAAGGGTGAAATGTTCAGTTCAGTTGTAACACCTTTCATTTAATATGTGTTAAACATTCTCTCACATTTCGCTGGATTTCAATGATGCTCTCAGTGTGACTGCACGATGCAGTCATGAGCTATGCTGTCAGTCGATATTTGACTCTGTGGCTGCGTGATGCAGCTCGAGTCAAATACCCACATTTCACCCTTGCTCACCATAGAGTCTCCAGTAGCTCAATGGTTAGAGCATCTGTACTAGATCACGGAGGATCGTGAGTTCGAATCCCATCTGGGGCTCGGATTTTTCCGAGTTCCCAGTGGGTTCAGTTGTAACACCTTTCATTTAATATGTGTTAAACATTCTCTCACATTTCGCAAATTTCATTGCAGTGAGAAAGTCGGGCAAATAACAAGCTTTTTATGCTGCGTTTCATATATTTTCATCATATTTACGATAATTTGCTTACAATAAAAGGTTGAAAAGGTTTAAAAAGAAAAGAAAGATAAAAAGAGCAACCATGTTATCTCGAACTGGGGATGACGACCTTCTCGTTACGTCAAATTTACGTTCATCTCTATTGAGCTATCAGGAACTCGGTATCAAATAAAAGCAAACTGAAACAACAAATCCTCTGCCACCGTGTTGCTGGCAGTAAAACGTCAGTGGAGGTAAAGGTAAGTTACCATATAATTTGCGCCCAATAATAAATAAGAAGTTGTTCGGGTATTTGATTAAAAGGAAAAAAAAATTGCCCTGAAGAAGTGTACAACCCTGAACACGGACTTCTCGCCTCGTAAGCTCAAGTGAATCCACTAAGCTATTGGCAACCCTTGAACAAATCATGAAAATTTTAAGCCGTTTAACAGATACGCAAATTTTGCAGAGAAGGGCGACTGTCCAACCATATTTAAGTTAGTAAGAGGGAGAGCTTCCATAACAGTAAGTCAAAAAATTGAACTGCGAACAACTTAGGCTATCAAATACAGGAGTGTCTGGAGAGAGAAGGCAAATCCAACTTCGTTCACTCTGAAATCAAGAATGCAGTTTGAAGTCGTCAAGTCCGAGGAGGGAACCAGTCATCATGGCAAATGCATCTTGTATCACCTCAGAGCTCAGGAAATGAAGTAAAACAGAATCGAAATTTCATCCAGGAATTATTTTGGGTGTTCAGACATTTCCTGAATTTACTAGGCCAAGGCTCGCAAGGAAACCTGGTCCAACCCGTCGCCATCCATGGCGACCTTTGCTGAGTTATTATATATAGCACCTTATTTGGATTTTCGCACAATTGTGGTGCGATTAATTTTGTGTAAGCTGACGTTTTTCTCAGGGCACGCATGTGCATTGTCTTTTTATTTGAGTGTGGGTAAATCTATTAAACATTCTCGTTTATGGACACGACAAATTCTTGACAGACTTTACGTCAATATCAAACATTACATGTCCTTGCATACAAAGTAAGAAGCACAAAACACTTAAGGTCGAAGATTTCTTCAGAAATAATTCCCCACGCTGATTAAATATGATGTGAGCCCTCTCACAAATGTAAGATTAACAAATTGACAAAATATAGGGAAATTCCGAGCTTTGATGATAAACAAGTAACAAAACACTGTGGGTTGAGTGAAGGAGGCCTGAGTTCTGTTATAGCACCAAAGCGCTACCTCGCTCATCGATCTTACTTTGTCGGCCTCTCTGATCACATCAGAGGACATCCATTTAGGATGAAGCCAGAGCGTCTCAGACTTTCCTAAGGGCATGGGCAGGAATGCTTGTTCCTCGTATGTGGCCCCTTAAGCGAGCTTCGCTCGACCTGTTGTGACATTTCCTACATATATTTTTCAGTTACATATTGCATCTTTGTCTGATTTTCGCTTGATTGTGGGGTGCGAGTTACTCCGTTGTAAGTTTCCATCAAGTGCGCATGGTCATTAGGCAACCTATTGTTTTAAGTAGAGAGTGGCTATGAGATCTTTCAGGCAAGGTTCACGCTCGTCAATCACCGCGACGTTAAACGCAAATGCTAAATCTAGCCAAAGTTTTCGGAGAAGCTTATGGCGGAGAAGGATTATTCATTTTCCCAACGAGACTGTCTTAACAAAGGAACTCACCCAAAATGACAAACAAAAATGCTAGGCCCTTTTTTTGCGCCATGTTTGGCTGTTTGAAAATAGTTGGAATCAACAATCTTGGACAAAACTTCTTCAGAAATGCAACGAGACACTTCTTATTTACTGAGGGTTAACATGTGGCCCTCAAAAAGTAGCACTCACGGACAGAAAATGGCACTGTTTGCAACAGATCCCTTATCGTTTTCCCAAACCCAGGGAACAACTAAAATGAATGAAAAATGAAGTACTGGCTATCAGGCGCATTCATCTCTTTTGAGAGGATTTGGCCAGTGGCTGATCTTTCCGGTGACCCTAAAAAAAATATTATGAAGAGAGAACGTGGATTATTAGGGAATGAACATGTGAATGAGCAGATGTTGCAGAATATCAATGGCCAGATATCCGGCCGAAAGTAGATAAGAGCTAAAGCTAGCACTCTTTTTCGTAGGTCATTTTTGGTGTAGTCCTTTGAAATATGTGCATCCAGCAATCTCCAAACGTCCCTTTATTTTGACTGTTTTCTCTTCTGTGGGCTCAAACACCAAAAACCTTTACGAGATGTCACAGCAAGTCGGCCACGTTTGTTTCACCACTCATCCCGGGGCAGGGGGCTGCCATATAAAAAGGACGGGAGTGCTCGTCGTACCTTTTAGGGGTTAAAAAAGCGCTTTTGGTTCCTCTTAGGGTGTTCAGCTTCAAAAGGTCCACAGCGGGAGCTCTAGCGGTCCCTTTAATGGTAGTTAGCCGAAAAAGTATGGAAGGAGACATTTGACAATTAACTAATTTTTAATTTTGTCTGATTAATACCCATAATTTGGACGCCCACAAGACAGGATCTTGGTACATCTTTTCAAGGGGTTCTTTTCAAGATTTCCGACAAGCAACCCCGTCCTTTTTATATGGGAGTCCACTTCCTAACAATGTGATCGGATATCGCAATTACTCTGTAAAGATGTTTTATTCTAAGAATACCAAACAATTTCCTTGCATACAAACACGAAGCATTGTTCCAAAGCAGATCTCTGTGAGTCACAAAAATCTTAAGGTCGAAGATTTCTTCAAAAGCAGTTCCCCACACGGCACAAGAAATGCGAGGTGATGTCTCAGGAAATTATGAGCTAAGAAAATTGATGAAAGCTCGCGAAATTCCAAGCTTTGAAGATAAACAAGTAACAAAACACTGTGGGTTGAGCGAAGGAGGTCTGAGTTCTGTTATAGCACCAAAGCGCTACCTCGCGTGATCTTGCACACTGTGCTCAAATGAAAAAAATAGTCTACCAATACAGCAGTTTTAAGAAAAGCGCCTTGTAACGATTGGTTCGCGGCATGCTAATCCATATTCAAAACCAATTTCAAATTTGTGACATTTTACACAGACCGTCACGATGGGAGATCATCAAAACGTGTTTATAATTTTGCCTAGTAACCAACGTTTTGGCACCATGGTAACAAGTTGTTAATTTAACGACAAAATGATTCGGTAATCATCCCCATTAAAAAGAGTCAGAAAAAAAGTTCACAACCCCTCCTCGGGACTCTATATACCTTGAAATAAATGTGGAACCAATGAGGAGAACCCTCCCCCTCTATCTTGGATATAAGTTCCTTTCTAGTTTGGCTCGTTTCCTTAAACAAGACCCCTCCCCTCCCCCCCTCCCTTGGATATAAGTTCTTTTCTAGTTTCCCTCGTTTCCTTAAACGACCACATTCAACAACAAAAAATTCTTAAAACAATAATTGAGAAGAACTGCTGAACAAGAAGTTTAATAAAAAACAGGAAGTCTAATTTTCTTTTTAGCCGAATATTGAAAGTTGTGATCACGACAGAAAACATGGGTAGAATTTCATATACCGGACTAAAAATGGCGGAGAACAAAAAACAATGTTATTCCGATTAGGCCTTGCTAATTAGGTGTTGTTATGTTCGCTTTGTTTTTTTGTTTCATGGACCTTAATTATTTCGGATCCTGTATATGAAAGACCAGCCCAACCACCTCCCCTCCAGAGTAACATGGTGTTGCGCGCCCAACCTCGTTCCCAGGGTCTCCATTGTCTTAGACAAAGTTAGCACAGTTTTGAGATCCCAAGAAAAATCTTTGGTCAGTGCAACTGAATCCTAATTGTAGAGTACAACCTCGTCCCCAGGACCTCTCCTTGGGTTTGGGGCTGAGGCGGGAAGAAGCCAATGGAACGAGCGCAGAAGGCAAGGGAGAGGTCCTGAAAACGAGGATGTTTACAGTACTTTTTTTTTAAAGCAACATGCAAAGAAGATGTTTTGAATTGGTTAAATTCACTATTGATAGTGAGTGTTTAAGGGCATTGCTTTTTCCCGATATTTATGACGGATTCCGAAAACCGTGCTTCTATGAGGGGACTGGATCAAGCTTATTGTGACGTCTACAAAGGGATATCGACCAGAACACATTGAAGCGAGTAAGACATGTTAACAAAGTAATTTTTAGTAAAAAAGCGTCAGTTCAAGGCGATATGCCAAACCGGTGTGTGATCTTTGTAGAAAGCTAAGTTCCTTTGCATGAGTCAATCAACCCAGTCCCCTCCCCCTCCAAGAAAAAAAACAGAACTCGGAAATGGGGAAGGGCGTGAAATTCTTCAACCAAAATTTTGGCAATGTTGTGTTGAAAGATATATAGATTTTACAAAAGCACTGTAAAAGAGAGGGTTCAGTTGCAATTAAAGAAAAACAAGTTAGCAAAACAGTGGACAACATATGCTTCAAGAAAATTGCTCGTTATTTTAAGTTGAAAAGGAAACCTTTGTCTGGGGCTAAGCTAAAAAATGTTTTGCATCATCGTCCCCACAGTGAACGTTGTTTTAGATGTCAGCCTGTCACACAATATAGAACGTTCCATATGTTATCAAGAGTCCTGTTCAGAATCACTGTAAATGTCTGCTTGCGATGGGTAAGTCAATGTGCATTCAAAACTGTTTCTGCACCAGCTTGTCTGTCGACAATTTTCCCATTTTAATTTATGTCAACGTTGTTTAAGAAGCCCTCTCCAGTAAGCTACTTTCAAAAATACCATGATACTTTTTATCCTCCAAAACTTTGCATAAACATTTTATTTTCTCTTGGGACCATTGCAAATCCCAAGAGAAAATACAAACAAAGAGTATTACGGTATTTTTGAAAGTGGCCTAATGTTCCAGTTTCTCTTCGGACTTACAAGGGTCCCAAGAAAAAATAAAAACAATGCTTATGCAAACTTTTGGAGGACAAACAAAGAATATTATGGTATTCTTGAGTGGCCAAAAGACACCTTATGTAGATACCTACCTTACCCGCCGCGCATAAGCATCTAAATGTAATAAACACTACAAACAAGGTCATTAGATACATTTACGGTCCTTGTGATAATGACTGGCTCTTAGTGTTACGCTCCCTATCAGTTGCCTATAAAAGTGTCATTCCTCTTACACCTTTCGTTGCACCGTTTCCCCCACCAATAGATGGTTTTCACTCACCTGAGTTGACGGCCATTTTGGTGTACAAAACAATAGAAAATATTTGCGCAGAATTTGCATCAAAGTAGAGTTCAGTCCCTAAGGGAGAGGATGTCTATTGTTCTAGTACACCAAAATGGCCGCTGTGACGTCTCGTGAAAACCATCTATTCATGGTAACATGTGGTTCTGTTTTAGTCTCCTTGTCTATTTTTCCCGTCTCAACATTGTCTTCTGCAAGTTCTTACCTACAGCGAAGAAGCTACTGTGCCATCATTTGAATGTCTCACCTTCCCTTGCTCCCCTCTTTCTTCACAAACGTAAATCAGTGAAACACAAAATTTTACTCTAATTTCTTTATTATGCCAATGCACCATCTACAACATAACAGAGCACACACTTTAAGTGCAGCTTGCACTTTTACAAAAATTACCAAAATTAAGAAATTGATTCATTATACTTATCTTTATGTGCTCCTTTTCTTTCAAATGTCAAGACCTATCACTGTTTCTAATTTAGGGCCAGGCATATTTACTTACAAGCAAACTTATTTTGTGTGTTTTTTGTCTTTCTAAGAATACACGTTTCATCTTTCAGCTTCACAAATCTATTACATATATTGATGGAGATGCTTTTTTGCTTTACAACCTACAGGATCCTCCAGGGATTTTTCTCAGATTAAAGGTAAACGTTTTTCAGAGATATTTGGCACTGCCATACACTTTTGCTTTGAAAGAAAGGTTTAAATACTTGGTCGAGTTTTTAGGTTTTTTTACTGGGGTCTCAGTAGAAGCCATGCAAAGAAATTCTTCTCGCCAACAGTGCAATTAAACTTGAGTTAACTGGTTATAAGCAAGGCATCGTGTTTGTCTTGATCATGAGATAGGGGAAGTTCTTCAGGGGGCTTTAATAATAGTGTCGTCTGAGATTGTCTTATTTCCCCGCTAGTTGGGATGCAGGCGAGCAAAGTCACGACAAGGCAGATCTTGGCGCTTTGAAAGTGAAAAACGCCTGGTCCCTGTAAGTATGTAAGCCTAATAGCGAGCAACCTAGCTTACTCCATCCGGGTTAATATGTCACTCAATAAGAAACAAACAAACAAACAAATAAATAAGCAAAAGCATTAACCGGTTCAGTAGCAATCTGACTGCAATGTCTATCTTAAAACCAAGAGAACTAAAGCAAAAGTTAACATATCTTAAGTGCTAAAAATACTTATAGCTTAGTTACGGTAAGCGAAGCATTTGGAGACAACTGAAATCCATCAGCTTGAAGACTTGCCATGGGCACATTCTGAGTGCTTACATCCTGAATGTTTTCCTGTTCGTAAACTTCTGACGTGTCTGGCTCCTGCCAACAATCAGAAAAAAGTAAGATAGGTGATCTTAACAAACCAATTCAGCTCTCAAGCAAGGTCCAGCACACTCCCTGCACTGTGCAGCTTGAAGCCTCTAATGTATTATAAGACTTGCCTTGGACACATTCTGTGGGTTTTCAACATCGACGATGGCTGGTTCTTCAGCTTCTGCGGCGTTTGACCCGTGCTAAGATCAAAGTTATGATAGCATAAGTTTTAAAAGTTATTTCCATACAAAAATTTAACTCTGCTATGCAAGACCCAAGCACAAGTAGCTCCTATTGCAAAACTTACCGTGGACACACCCTGTGGACTTACAACATCAAGGTTGTCCAGTTCGTCATCTTCTGCTGTCTTTGCCTCCTGTGTCGTATAATAATATTTCGAATCATCCTTTTTGCCAAAGTCAAAGTAGTCCTCTTGCTCCTCCAACATATCGTCAAGTCTTTTATAGAGCCGCTGAAAGCTTGGCCGTTCATCTGGGTCTTGGTTCCAACAGTCTCTCATCAAGGCGTACCTTAAAAATTAACAAAAATAGGAATTTCTATCTTCCTGAAGGAAAATCGATCTTCATACAACCTGCTAACCCTGTTTCACCAAAAATCATTCGTAGGTTTCTGATTCGAGCAAATTTCATTCTTTTACGTCTCATAGACCGTATTAATTAATGGAGGCCAATAAATTATCCCTTTGTCCTTGTGCTAATGAAACCAACTAGCCTCTTTTGCATGAACAAAACACAAAAGAAATGTTGCTTTGGAGCGAGGCTAGTTGGTCTCATTAGGGGCACAAAGACATAAGTTTATTTTTTGACCGCCATTGATGAATATGGTCTGCAGGTATTTTAAATTCTTAAAGGCTTTATTTATACTAAGGTTTCTGTTCTTGTAGCGCCAAGCTTTTTTATCTACAGGCAACCGTATTTTTTGCACAAAAAAAATGAATTAAATTTGTGTCTTGTATTTTGAGTAGATCTGTGTTGATATGGAAGAAAACGAAACTAAGGCCAAGCCGACAGTGGTTTTGGACCTCATTTTCCAACTGCGTCACAATTTTAAATGTGTTAAATTGCAGTTGCCCAAAACTAGTTTTTTCTGTACTTATCTTAAAGTGTCTTTAAATGTAAAGTAAACATGGCTCAAGTTCAATTAGTAATAATTAGCCGAGCGGGCGTGCCCCTTGATTTATGTTCAAGTGAAGCATTCATGCCTAACTTGACTGATGCAGGAAAGTATGAAAATAGATTAACCACTCACTCTTCCTATTAATATCAAAACACTGCACCTTTTTCATAAAACTTGTTGCCTACAAGTACTTAGGAAAAATCACCTCCGTTTAACTTACACAGGGTCTGTGCACATGTCAGGTCTTTCCAGTCTGTAACCTGCTTTCAAATTCTCCAAGAGCTGTTTGTTCTTCATTAGTGCGTAAGGAGACCCCCCTGTAAATGATCGACATAATATGCATCAAGACAAATCATGAACCATAGAAAGGGGAGAGGGGGCGCTCTAATGAAAGAAATCCGAGACTAAGACTTAAGATGTAAGAGGCGAGAAAACCCAAGAGTTCAAAAGTTTTCCACCAGTAAATAAGAAAGCGAAGGACACATTCAGAAATGCAGATCCTATGCACAGAAAATTGGGAAGGAAGTTCAAGGTCGTTTCATGGGCCTCATTCACGCGGTGGCCATATTGGCCAGAGACAATCGATTTCGTACCCCGAACCTCGAGTTGAAATGTTTGGGAACGAATTTCGGTGGGACAAAACAAAAGTTTTCAATCCCTCGGAACTCAACATGGCCTCCGAGTGATTAAGGCCCATTGTCATCACGACCTGTCTTTCATCCAAACCAGCATTTGTTTTCCCTTTCGTTCGCTTGCTGCTTCAGTTCCTTATTTAATCTGTTAAACCCTTGCCCATTCCTACTTACTTACTTCATTTCTTTACTTGCTCATTCAGTCAGTCAATAAGTCAATTAGTCTTTCGGTAGCCACTCAGTCATTCTATCAGTCAGTACTTTCGATGTTGCTTAACCAGTCGGATGGCGAAACTTGGTTCCTTCCCTCATTTTTTTTACTCATTCAGTAAGTCAGCCCGCAAGCCAGTGTCGGCAGGGGTTTCGTTTGAGGCTGGAGGCCGGGCGTTTCATCCAGTCGTTTCCCATTCCATGTCCGGTACCTTGATGCCGATATTTGAAAGGTTTTGTTTCATTTTTATTTATTTTTTTAGTTACGTTTTATTGAAAATTTGAGTGAACTCCAGCCTTGCCTGGGAAACTGATTCTTGGGTTCCAGAAACACTGGAATCCAGTGTTTCTGAATGTCCTATTAAAAAATTTCCTGAGGGGCATGTTCCCAGAATCCCCCAGGTACCTAGCGCCTTTAGCGCTCGCATGACGCCTTCCGGCGTCAAAAAATGTCAAGCCTGTTGCTTTCAGAAATATGTCCGCTACTTTACAAAACTGTCCTGTCAAAACCCTGGTGTCGGTAGGCCAACGTAAGTTGGTTAATCAGCCAGGCGGATGGGCATCCTTCCTTTGTTCCTTTGTTCACTCATTCAGTTAGTCCGTCACGACAACGAAGGCTACGAGAACCAGCGCCACATAACAATTGATTTACTTAGCAAAAACACATACTTCTGCATGCCCCGCACGTGCGTTTAACATTTTGATACACTCCTTTGAAGTTCTCGTCCTGATAATGAAGTGAAATAATCAAATTTGAAGTTATGTGCAGGAAGCGAGCATTGGACGATGAATTTTACATTTTCTCTTCAAAACCCACACCGTTCATACCAATTTTGTTTCTGGAATGTGGATACACAGTTTCATTTCCGAACGACTTGAAATCATCGCGAACTTATTGCAATAACGGGGAATAATAGTTTTAGATAAAGTTCTCGCTGCCGTCCTCGTCGCCTTTTCTTGAAGTCTCTAAACGAGTCCTTTTAACTGACACTGATCGTTATAACAGATAAATACAATTTGGAACAACTCTAAAGGTCCGAATCACAAACACTTTTGCTTTTCACTTCAGTTTCCAGCTAACAGCTCCATATATAGTACAATGTGTTAATTAAAATTTCATAAATTATCACTGACCAAGAGTTGCAATTTCCCACAGGACCACTCCGTAGGACCAACTGCAAGTAAAACAAAACAAGTTAACACCTATGCAATACATTGAATTAGGAATGCACTAGCATCTGGTATGTTGCATTCACTGACTCTAAAAACACCAGACTTGATACTTACACATCGCTCTTGGTGGTAAAGATCTCTTCAAAAAGTGACTCTGGAGCCATCCACTTCACTGGCAGTTTCTTCCCATTGCCTACTTTGTAGACCTCATGGTACAAGTGCCGCATCAATCCGAAGTCACCAATTTTGA